>NC_056726.1:1671098098-1671370598 GCF_019279795.1 Protopterus annectens | reverse complement strand
TATTATATGTATATATATTTATGTGTGTGTGTGCATTACTCACCATATTCAATGTCAAATGAACTATAAAAAAGTATGGCAGATAAATTTATACTGCAAACATCATTTTTACTTTAGCAGAAGTGACAAGTTTTAATGCCATAGATAAGATTCATAGGTTCATAGACTTATAGATTGTTACTAGGCTAATGACCTAGGAGTTCTTTCTAAACTTAGCCACGTTTTCCTGAAAGAATAATTACATCCTATATCTAAATAGAATGTTGAGAACCAGGCATTTATAAGCTGCTTTTGTTCATAATGGACATGGGTGCCAGGCCCAGTGTAAATTTCTTATTTCATATCCACTGGTCTAGGTGGTGCTTAAACTGGGTAACTCAGCTTCACATATATGGGAAGCCTCTTCCACATGAGGAACAATCTCTGGGACACATATCTGTCTCTCCAGCATGTTTTATTTAAGTCACAGACAAAATTCAGGTCTGTAGACATTGTATTTCTGGCACTTTTGACTTATGATTTTGCTGGAGATTCATAAATGTGGAGCTTGTGGATGGCGTATAAGACAGACATAGATCACCCTCATCAGTCTAAAGGAAACTGAAGAAAACCAGGAAAGGGCTTTAATGCTCTCTGCATAAGGCAGGCGTGTTACACCTTTGATTCTTTTTGTAAGGAACCACTGAGGTTACTGTAGTTTCTGAAACACTGTTCTCTATAATTGGTCTGATAATGACAGAGTACAGTGGGATAATGACCTTTTTGGACATATATTCCATGTCTTTACTTATAAGATGTGCAACATAAAAGGATTTCCTCACCACATTGCCACATGGTGGCTGAAGGTAAGACTATGTCTATGTGCATACCCAGGTTCCCGACCCCTGGGTCAACCCTTAGTGTCGGATTATCAACATGCCAATTAGGTAGGATGGTTAGCTTCCCAAAGGATACAATTATGCATTTCTTAGCAGTGAGTTTAATACCATGGATTTGGCACCATTTGTTAGTCAGAGATAGGCCTTTTTGAAAAATGTTGGTGTCTGTAGGGGAGCTGATGATATCTCTTAGCTTCCAATTATCTGTAAAGTTAGTCAGCCGTAAACCTTCAGCATCTGCTTCCATTTCAAAGAAATAGATGCCAAAAAGAAGAAGGCCCAGTACAGTGCCCTAAGTGACTCTGCTAGTGACTGCCCTTTTGCTGGTGGGGGCCTCACCTATTTTGACCTCCTGGGTCCTATCAGTGAGCCGGTTAGGAATCTAGCAGGTGATAAAAGGGTTAATACCTAAATTGGAGTGCTATAATGCATGTGTGTGCAGTCTTTCATTCATCCATTGTTTTCATGACCCTCTCAAAGAAGTCCACTAGATTTAATAGACATGTCCTTCCTTTAACAAAGCCGAACTGTGATGGGTCTAGTGTTTGCAAGTTACCTATGTCCTCATTTATCATGCTCATGATGGTTCTTTCTATGGCCTTATATATGAAGCTGATCAGACTTATGGGCCAGTAGTTATCTACATCAGTGGTTGGACCTCTTTTGTGCATGGGGATGACTGCAGCCATCTTCAATTGCTAGGGTACAAAATCTGATTGTAGACTCTAGCTGAAAAGTTATTCAAGTCGACGAAAGCAGTCATGTTTCATGCAGTGTTTTTGGCCTTGCAAAGTGCATTGGTGACCTTTTCTCTAGTAATGATAGGAGGCAATGTGGTATGTGGTATTGGGAGGAGAAATTTGAGATGAACCTGTAAGCCAAACATTGGCAAGAATCTCTGGTTTAGTGTGGGTGATGCCATTTACAATAAGTTCTGCTCATTGTTGTGTATTTTTGCTGAGATAACAGATGTAGCTGTAGAAAGCTTAGTTGTTGTCCTTTGCCTGAGAAGCTACTTTTTCTTAAAATGTAGCTTTTGGCATGTTAATTAACCCTGTTAACTGCCTGTTTATATTAGTCAGGGGGGGTTTTGCATGTAGGGTCTTGGTCAACCTAAGCTTGGCCAAGATTTTTTTCTTTTCTTGTATTGAGTGATATTGTGATTACACCAGGGTGGCTTGTCTTTTGAGTTTGTCTTACTCTAAATATGAGTGGGCACAGTTCGCTCCTTACTGCTATCAATCTGACTGTACAGATATTTCATAAATAGCTCAGTATATGCTATGGTGTTAACTGTGTTTGGGAATGCTTGGAATTTAGCCAAGGTTAGCATACAGAGTTTAGCCTTGGAATAGTTCTTAAAGGTTTTTGGTTTTGCTGGGTCCATGGATTTAATTTTTATTTTAAGCAATACTGCCTTATGGTCAGATCTGATAAAAGATAATATAGACTGAGATTCTTCCTCCTTTAGTTTCCCCCTGTGCAGTAGCTGGTCTAAAAGAGTGAAAGGAGTGAAAGGCATTATAACCTTGCATTGCAGGGGTACTCTCTGCAACTTTAAAATTACCTATCCATTACAATCCACTTTATATGAGAGTAATTTGCAAAAGTAAGACATAACTGGAGATTCAGGAATGCTGTTACCGAGATGGAGGCCAAAGTAACTTTGTTTACAATATGTGCTCAATGAGCCATGAGGATCATTATCAATGCATGCAGCCAGGCTAATTTGTAAGACACTGCTTATCATGGGTGCTGCAGAAACCCATGTGAAGTTCATGCTGGATCAACTCACAGATGTAATAAAGTACAAGCAACTGTTGTAAACATTAACCATGCAAGAGTGACTAAATTACTTGCCTGAAACTATGCTCAAAGGTGATAATGCTGAGGTATGGTTCTAATTTCACAACTAAAGGCAAATTATATGCAGAGAAATTTCTTATAGAATGAAGTAAGGTACGGCTGTCTAACTGTGGAGGGTAGAAGTGGTAGTACTGCAACAGAAACAAAGAGAAATTGACAGTAGACTGTAAAAGAAGCTCATGACCAAGTAAGGGATGCATAACACAATGAAAAAGGAAGTAAGAGACATACACATAGACATCAGTTTGAAGTACTTGAACTTAGAAAATGTGAAAGACAAGATAGGTGGCATACAGAAAAGTGATAATGTACTGTTCTATACCAGTTCTGACATCATCAGAGTTTTACCAGTATACCTGTACTATAATGTAAACATCATAAAAAACAGCCTGAGAAAATCTGAACCATCAACTCTGGACAGTAATATTCTAACCAATACTTTCTAACCAGGTGAGCCATAAAAGCAGGCAAACTAAAGATGTTAGGGAAGTATGCATCATGTGAATGTTAACACATTTGTAGACTGGTACCAGTGAAAAACAGGTTTCAAAGGATTTGAATCCATTACCATTTCAGTGATATTCTACCAAGTGTTACATTAACAAGGTGAGATACAGAAGCAGGCATGCTGGTAGAGTCGGGGAAGCACATATCAGGTGAATTTCATACACTTACAGAATGGAAGCAGAAGAAACACAGGTTTCAAAGATTTGATCCTGTTGCTCTCTTCAGTGACTTTCTACCAAATACTGCAGTAAAAAGGTAACCCACAGAAACACTCACTCTCAAAGTGTCAGAAATGCATATATCAGGTGAATGTTACATTTTGTAGAATAGAAGCAGAAAAAATGCAAAGCTTAAGTGGTTTCAGCCCATTACTCTTTTCAATGATATTCCACCAAACACTGCATTAACAAGGTGTGCCACAGAAGCAATCACACAAAAGGTGTCACATAAGCATGTAACACGTGAATGTTACACATTTACATAATGAAAGAAGATAAGTAAAAATAATCCATACAAACTTGAAGGGATTTGAACCCTCTACTCTGAAAACCATTTCATGATCAAACAAAGCTGTGGAAGCTATCAGACTAATTGCTTTTAGTTCTGCCCTATTTCATATTTGACAAGTGATCCTCAAAAATCCCCAACTCATTTGGATGACTGATGGCAGCCGAAGGCAATATGCATAGGACATGATACTGAGTGGTGTTTGTTGTTGCTATGCAATGAGCAGTGCCATGTCTCATCACTTGTACATGTGCAGCAATGTCACCATCTGTGACCTGTTGCCCACAGTATGACCACAAAAAAATAATTGATTTAGAAGCCCTTTTGGGGAATGTGTGGTGTGTTTATCTATGTTATCATCAGATTATATGTTGGAAATAGGAGTACAGGAAAGAAGTGAAAAGAGGAAGCAAGGAGAGGGTAGAACAGAAGGTAGGTAAATTACGAATAAGCATGATGGAAGTGGGGTAGGAGGCAAATTCTTTTTTGTGGGACAGATGTCCATTTTAAAGATGGGAAATCTGGGGAATGATTATTAAAAGGATGAAGTTAGGTTACAAGGAAGTGAGACATGAATGGCAGGGTGTGGGTTAACACAATAAGGAAGGGGGAATACAATTGTAAATGAGACATCAGACATACAGAAGAATGACAGTGGTGAGGGGAGGATTAAACTGGGGTGGGATGGACACAAAAAAGAGGGGGATAGCAGGCTGGAGGAAAGGATTGGGTATTCACAGCTGCAGTGTCTGCCAACTGAGACCCAGTGGGACATTACTTGTCACCCTTCATACTGTCACCAACAGTCTCTGACAAAGAAAGTGAAACCAGTACTGGGTAGGGATGTGACTGAATGAGCAGTGGAGCATGGTCTCCATTTGGCCAATGCAGGCATCCAACTTCCTGTTGATATCCCTCACAAGGTTGCCACCTACTGATAGGTGATAAAGGCATCACTTCCAATTGCACCGCTACTGCTGGGTACAAATGCACCTGCTTGCATTACAAGGCTACATGACATAGGTTGCCCAAGTAGGTTAGGAGGTTGGGCGGTAACTGTAGCAGGCCGAGACCCATATTTTTTAGGTGTTTTCAAAGATGGTGGTGGTAATGGTGGTGGCACTGCTGTTGCCATCTGTGGGATGCTGACAGGCCTTGCCAGTGTGACAGGTGTAGGTTGATCACTGTTGCATATGACAGTAAGAAATGGAGAGAAACAAAAAAAAAATAACAAAATAAATGTGTGTAAGAGGAAGGATAGTGTCAAAGACAGTGAGGAAGACAAATAAAAACACAATTAAAAGTGGATTTCTAAGTTGATGATACAGTTAATAAAAAGAAAAATAGGGTGTGATCCATTTCTTTGGTTAAGGATACAGTTGAACAGAATACAATTTTGAAATCAAAAAATAAATAAATAGTCAGGGATTTCAGACATCTTTATACACACACACACACATATATATATATACATATATTTATATATGTATATATATATATATACATACATGTACATATACGCACAATATAACAAAATCACTTTTACATGCAGTCTGACAGATACAAGTATAAATGCAGAAGCTATTTAGCTAATCCAGTGAGTACCTATGGTTCGAGATACAGTCTGATGTCTGAGAATACTGTATCTATACAAAGTAAACACACTGGATGGATATACACATTTCAATCACAGGTGGCAGGCAAAGGAAATCATCTTCTATTGTATACTGGGAAATGTCCAGCTATTACTAAGTACTAATGAAGATCTTAAATAAATACACCTCATAGTGCTGCAATAATACTACTAGAGAGAAAACTATATATAAAATATTTTTATGAGAACACAGCTGTGGGTCAGGATATGGACCCAGAGCACCTTCACTGATCCACCTATACAGGAGGAGTTATACAGAAGTAATCGTCTAACATTGCACAGTTGCACTGCTTACCTTTGAACTATGCCAGTACTGACAGGTGTGGCACTGGTGCATGAAAATCATACATTCTTTTTTAATGCCTTCTACTGTTGCTATTAAAAGCCAGACATTTACCCAACAGCATGTTTACTCATCCTGTCTCTCTATTAGGATGTCGAGTATGGTCCTGTGTATCTGTCTGTTTCCTTTCTGGGGCTAGTGATGTGAAAAGAGCATAATGGAAACATTTGTGATGGGAGACAGTGGGAGGTTATTTCAGTAGCTAAAATTACTTACACTTGCAGTGCAGAGATGGTGACTTGCATTTAACTCCATCCTTTGATCAGCAAAGGAGATTGGTATTGTAGTGCCATATGCCACTGTAATGGTGATGGCACTGTTCCCCATGAGTGAGATGTTAGTAGTATGGATGACAGTTTTGCCCAATCTATTCCAGAAATCTGCCTTATGGAAGATGTCCAAGAGAAGCTTGGACTTCTCCTCACATCACCCTTTCCTTCTTCAGTTATGATATCTCACCTTGAAGCATTGCTAGTACAAATGGCAGACAACTGGTGCCCAAAACAGTTCTTGCATGTCCTATCTTCTATGTAGTGATGGGCATCTATGGACTCCCCATTTATGTGATGGATGGCAAACTCAGCAAATATAGGCACTGTATTATTATACTTCCAATGGCACTTTAAGGTAAGAATCATTGCAGTCCTCCATTCAAGTATATGCTGTTGAGAATGCATGCTATACATTGACTCCATATGCATTCTGTTAAGTACGGCATGACAAAATATGGCATGACAACTCCCTCACTCCTAAAGTAATTGGTTGCCTATCTGTGCGTGTATGCGTGCGTGTGTGTGTGTGTGTGTGTGTGTGTGTGTGTGTGTGTGTGTGTGTGTGTGTGTGTGTGTGTGTGTGTGTGTGTGTGTGTGTGTGTGTGTGTGTGTGTGTGTGTGTGTGTGTGTGTGTGTAGCTGCCAGTAGATACTCAGGCATGTGGATAGCATCATATAAAAATCTTTATGATGTTTCCCAGGTGAACTCATTATGCAAACAGTGATTAAGAAGCATTAATGAGCAGAGCCCTAATTAGCAAAATTGTCATACCTAGCTGGGTGAATCTACACAATATAAACACTACAAGAAAACCATTGCCTCATCACTGTACAGAACAAACACTGATGCCTGCTAAGAAATTTTTTTGTTTAATCTTTATTCCTGAATAAGATATCTGCTTATGTAAGATAAGTGCTAGTTTTTACAAATTAGTTCCTTTATACAATGGCTTCTTTTTACTTCTCTTTCCTTGATGGCTATAAGGGATGTCATTTTGTCAGTGCTTTAAAATTTGCTGGCCAGTAGTATCTTACTGGGTAGATCACAAGTGTACTGAATGTATTACCCTATAGATACACTCTTGGGCTCATATTCAGAGTAACAATCAATGTAATATTGTGCTGTATGTGTTACACAAATGTCATTAGCCACGTCCTTTGTAACAGAGATATTGCAATGTTCATGTGTTCTTGTTTATTTGTATGTCTGTGCTTGTTTTATGTGGAATATGCTGCTCATTAAACTTACATGCTTGACTTTTACATAATGAATGTGGATACGAATGTCTAACTTTCAGGCATAAACACAGCATACTATATCTTCTATTAAGATAACAGCAGTGCAAGGTTTGGTAAGGTCCATGCTGAAAGAAGTTTGTTAATTCCTCTGATTGCAATACCGACAGAGCTATGCCCAAAAAACAGGGTAGACAGGAAACAATGTATTCCCTCTACTGTCTAATTATCCATCAACAAGCCAAGATTCACAGGTGCTGAGACTGAGGTGGTACTAGAGACCCTCCATCCCCATGACAGTAGTCTCTTTGTCATCCATAACACAGACTGCACCTACCATGAACATCCCTGGAATGAAATTTTCAGAAACGTCAATACAGTATGTGGTCAAAATCAAGCCTATGAAATCGTGGTCAGCTGCTGGGCCACTTATATAATGCATTCTGCCACCCACAGATAAGAAGCCATGGCATGGGAGCATATGGCAAGTGGCAAAAGGTGGTGAACCTTTGATCTTACCACCTCTTGTAAAGGTGGTACCATCACCACAGAGTCGCACAGTGTGGTGTTGGGTGTTGCAACAGAACTGGAAAGATCCCAGAGTGTTTCAATTGTGGATGTCCTAGGTATGTAGTCCTATTTCAATGTATCAATTACTGCAAGTCCTGTTTATCTCTTGGTCACTCTAAACTTCATTAAAACTGTCTGGTCAATGGTATACAGGTGCATCTAGGATCCAATAGGTAGGACTGCCTTTACAAGATATAGCCAAGAGTATGAGTTTTTATAATGTTTATAGCTGTAAAGATATAAATTGCTTGGGTAGTTGTGGCTCTGGATCATAATAAACTGGATATCTCTTGCCTTGGTGCATTCACAGGTAATTCTTTATCCAACACCAACACCAGAACTGTGTCTCATCTGATGTTAGACAGTCTATAGCATTCGATAATGATGGCAGTGATGATGTGGTACAGATGAGGGTGTAAACTATGTGTTTGGCACAGGACTGTGACCATCACATACCATTCACAGACTATGGGAACAGTTTATAAGTTTATTGATACCCAGGATACATAAATATCTGAGAGAGGACAGATTAATGGGGGTACTATAGTTCACAGAAGTGTACTGTCCACATAATAGATAAATGTCTGAATCTGCCCCTAGCACTGGTGGGCAAGGAGGTCCACACAGCTTGCATTTTTGGTAATGTTGTTTGTCAGAGATATGGTTGCCACCCTTCCCTTGTAATTGGTGTGTCAGTGGCTGGAACGCTGCATATGTCCAGATCCGTCATGGAGACACAGGCTATTGTCACCACAGTCAAAGCAGAGATAATGAGGATAATCGATGGTGTGAATGCTGACCTAATGGAGTGCATGTCCCATGTGTGTGTGTGTGATTCCTTCGACAGACTTTGGATCATCTGTCAGGGGCAAGGGGTCATCGCCATATTTAGTGCTATCATACTGGTGTATCTCCAGCAGATGTTGGTAAAAGTCACATAACACATCAGTATCTAGGCAGGGTCATGGTTCAGCCAGTGTATCTCCTGAAAGAGCTGTTTCTTATGGTTGGGGTATACACAAAAAAATGAACTTTCTCTCATGCATGCCTTGGATCTGTGCAGTAGGCATAGCTGAAATGTTGCACCAACTGCTGAAGCCATGTAACTGCAGAAACACACACACACACACACACACACACACACACACACACACACACACACACACACACACACACACACACACACACACACACACACACACACACACACACACACCACAGCCCCAGCATATCACACACATCCACTGAACCTTGCCCTTCTAGATATTAACCCCTTACTTTCCAGTTCTAACACTTCCCATAAAAACACTTTTTTTTTTTTATATACTCATTAGCACTTACACTCTTTCCTGTGAAAGACATACACTCCAGTGCATCATTCTACACCTCTGCCAATGATGATTGCTGTGCCTGCCCTATGTATATTATTACTCGGGTTGTCTATGTCTGATGCATAGCATGGATAGCCTATACAGAGACAGGCACAGCCTGGTGTTTTTGCATTCATCATTTTCACTGCAATGTATCTTCTTAGCCGTTATATATTTATAGTGTAAAGTTATGTGCAAGCTGCTGCCTCTTTGTTAGTGCCAGGGCATACTGTGCCTGTCTCCAACTGGCACTATCATCACTTAGGTTCATAGGTTCATACTAGGCTATCTGCCCTAGGACATTTATAAGCCTAGCCAGAATGTGTTTGGCTTTCGCCACCCATTTTAAATTAATTTTGCTATGCCCTTTTTCGAGGTTAGTATACTCTGCCTCTGTCTAACAGTGACACAGAAGTGATACCCGGGGTAAACCTACAATCTCCCATCCACTCATCAAGATTCTTCTTGAAGAGAGTCAATGAGGGACTCTGCCTAACCTGGACTGGGATTTTATTCCAGAGTGAAGGGAGCCTCTGGGTTATGAATCTGTCCCTCCAGCATGTCCTATTTATTTCAGTGCTGAGGTTCAAGTCTCTCGAGCGTGTAGCTCAATGGGATTTGGATTTTCTGAGGTGCAGCATGTCTATTAATTCCAGGTTGGACATGGCTTTATACGTCAGGCACAGATCACCTCTTAGCAGGCGGTATGCCACTGAGTAGAGCTGGAGTTTCTTTAACCAGGCAGCATATGGCATCTGCTTGAGCCCTTTGATCCTCTTGGTGAGGTACTTTTGGGGTCTTTCCAATTGCTGCAGGTGTCTGGTAAGGTACATCCCAAAGGGGGCATTGTACTCAATTATGGGTCTGATGAGGGATGAGTAAAGAGGCACGATGACCTCCCCTGATCTAGATGTGAATCACTTCATGATTAGGTGGGCTATATAAAATGTTTTTCTAACCATTTTGGCCACGTGGTTGTCAAATGAGAGATTGCTATCAACTTGGGTACCCAGGTCCCTAAGTACTTCTTCCGTACTTAATGGATTACCACCTATGTGGTAATTTGTGGGCACTTTGTTTTTGCCAAAGGGGATGACTATACACTTTTTGGCATTTAGCTTGAGGCCATGGCTCAGGCACCAGTTGTCTGTTTCTATGAGGCCCTTTTGGAGGATGCTTGTGTCGGATGGAATGTCAATTATGGTGCCCAGTTTGCAGTCATCTGCAAACTTGGTCAGCCACAGTCCTTCCGTGTTGGCTTGTACCTCCCAGAAATATATACCGAACAAGAGAGGTCCCAGGATTGAGCCTTGTGGGATGCCACTTGTAACTGGTTTGGAGTCTGACATGGCTCCAGCAATTCTAACCATGTGGGTTCTGTTCTTGAGCCAGTTTGCAACCCATCTAGTGACACAGGGGTTTATATTTAAGCTGGTGAGCTTATCTATAATGCCCGAGTGGGGTATTGTATTGAAGGCTTTAGTAAGGTCCAGGTAGGCTATGTGGACAACCTTCCCCTCGTCAATGGCCTTGGTGACTATTTCAAAGAAATCAACTAGGTTTAAGAGGCAGGATCTGCCCTTAACAAAGCCGAACTGGGTAGGATCCAGTGTCTGTAGGTCCCCAATATCTTTATTTATGAGGTCCATGATGATCCTTTCCATAGCTTTGCAGACCAAGCTAGTCAGGCTTATGGGGCGATAGTTTCCAGGATCCATTGAGGCACCACCTTTGTGGAGAGGGACCACTGTTGCTGTACACCACTCTTTGGGTACTTATCCTGTAGTAAGGCTGAGATTGAACAGTAGTTTTATGTTTGGGTTTAGTTCTTCTTGGAGTTCATGTAGGACGCAGCCTGGGACACCATCTGGTCCCATTGATACTGTGTTTTTGCTTTGGAGAGGGTGGCTCTTACCTGAGCATCTGAGATGTCAGGGGCAGCACTCTGCTGGGATAGATATTTGCCCTTTTCGTGGGGAAGGGGAGAAGTTTGCTGAACCTGTCAGCTAGGATGTTGGCAATGTCTGTGGGTTCGGTGTATTTTTTGTCATTTTGGACTAATTCTGAGCATATATGGGAATTCCCACCCAGGTTCCTAACATAACTAAAGAAAGCCTTATGATTATCCTTAGTGTCCTGTGCACTTTTTCTCTCGAAGCTGGCCTTAGATGATTTTATGAGTGCCCGTAGTTTTTTGGTAATACTGATCAGAGATGCCTTCCCTTTTTGGAATTTTGCTCTATCATGTAGTAGCTTCCTCCTTCTATTGTATAGTTTGTTTATGGCTGGGGTCCACCAGACAGGATGCCTAACCTTGGAGGATTGGGTCTTGGTTTTATTTGGGATTGCATGATCCATGCATTCCTGAAGGTGTTCATAGAATGTGTTTATAAAGGATTCTGCGGTCTGGGCCGTATTTTCTACAGGCCCAGGGGCTTTGAAGGATTTCACCTCGGTTTTGAGGAGAGTGAAATTTGCTTTAGAGAAGTTTTTCACTGTGGTTTTCTGGGCAGGGGATGGGGTTGGGATGTGAATATCTATTGAGATTAGTTTATGGTCTGATCTTTCCAGTGTGGGATACACTTCTGGTCTGGAGCATAGAGTCCCCATGTTGGTGATGATCAGGTCCAGTATGTTTTCCCCTCTTGTGGGAGTGGCAACAAGTTGTTCCATAGCATTTGAGTTTATAAATTCTAGGAACCTTTGGGCTAGGGTGTTGGAGCTAGAGTAATGCTCCCAGTCTATGTTAGGGTAGTTGAAGTCGCCCAATATAATGGTGTTTGGAGAGACCTTCATATTTTCCAGTGTTCTCAGGAAGGCCAAGTGGGGTTCCTGGGTTTGGGAGGGTGGTCTGTAGCAGGCTATAAACTGGAAGGCAGTTTTACCCACTGTTAGTTGCACATGGATAGTCTCTGATGCTTCGTGCTGTGCCACCAACCTGGAGGTGTGGGTATCTTTGACGAATATTGATACTCCCCCTCCTTTTGTGGTTCGGTCCAAATTTTGGGGCTGAAAAACATGGTATGAGGTATAACCTGGTAGTGCTGGGGTGCTCTCGGGAGCCTTGAACCAGGTTTCTGTTACTGCACAGATATCGATGTTCTCTATGCTAAGGAGATTTGAGTGCATGCATCTTGAGGTTTAAACTTCTGGCGTTGAGTAGCATTACTCTTAGTTTCTTATCCCTTGTGATACCTATGGAGGTGGGTTTGTCTTTTGAGCCTTGCCTAAAAAAGGCACTATGGGATGGCAAGAGCCTTTGCCAATATCCAAAAGCCCAGGGGTGACAGGTGCAAGCCGTCCCTAGCGAAGCATCGTGGCATGTCGAGCATGTCATCCCAGGCAGACAGGCATTGGATCCCCTTTGAATGACACCAATACTTAAGCCAATTGTTGAAATTGATCATCTTGTCTTCATATTGTGGCATCATTCTTGGTGAGGGTAAGATGCTACTCAAGGTCAGGGTCATACTGGCCTGGGCTACATGCTCAGAGTGCTCCTCTATGTCTCTTTTCATGTAGTCCAGGGAGGTACATCTCAGGTCATTCACACCAGCATGGATGATGACTGAGTCATATTTGTACTTACCTTGGAGTGACCTGAGTGCTTGTGTTATGTGGCGGATCCTAGCGCCCGACAGGCAGCTCACCGTGACCTTCTCCTTGTTCAGCCTGGTGAGCGGGACGTCAGTGTGCCTGACGATAGAGTCACCTATTACAAGTGTATCAGGTGTGTTGTTTAGCCTTACGGGCTGTGACTGTTCAGCACACTGGCTTTGTGAGCTATGTGTTGCACGTGTTTTGTTTTGGGGTAGTGGTTGCTTGGGTGTCTGCTTTGGAGGTCTCTGCTGCTTAGGCAGATTTTTATTTAGAGCCTCCGAGTATGTTTTTGTGTGTTTATGTGTTTGGTTTGCTGTCGTGGTAGGTCTTTGTGAGACTGGAATTGTAGTGAGTGTGGTTTCCTTCTCCTCCTGACTGGTTACACCAGTACTGAGTTGAGAGAGCTTATCCTCCAGTTTGGCTTTATTGTCTCATCTCTCACATGTGTTGGAATTTGTTGGGAGGAGGAGAGGGTTGTCTCGCGCTAAAACAGGTTTTATACAGGGGGACTGGAAAAAGCTAGAAAATGGCCCAAAACGGCCAATAGACTACCAGATTCTTGTGCTGGGAACACTCCTCCAGGGATAGATAGGCTGCTCCAAGCTCCCCACTGCCACTGGTGAACAAGGAAGCCTCCCTTTATCCAAGAAAGGAAATGGGCAACACAGGACCTTTCCAAAAGTCCAGAATACAGCAAAGCCTGTATTTGGACTACTCTAGGTCAGGAAAGATGGGAAACAAGGATAATTTTTTTTGCAACAAGCAGCAGGAAAGTGCAATAAATATGTATCACAAGCTAGCGCACTTGAGTGTGTAGCCTCAACAGGTAAATGCAACAAACAGGGCAAACTTTAAAAGTGCAGATGCAAAAACAACTTTAAACAGTTACAAAGCAGAAATACTTGCAGTTTAGCTAGATCTGACAGTCACCCAGGTAGTAGCAGGAAAAAAACACTTTTATCAGGTTAGCAGTCACTCTTTTAGCCTCTCTGCTGCTAGCACCACTCTACAGGACCACAAGGAGCTTGGCTGAGTAGTAACAAGCGCAAAAACCGCGCCAAAGCGGGTTTTATACAGGGAGACTTGAAACAGCTAGAAATTGGTACAAAACGGCCAACAAACTACCAAATTCTTGTGCTGGGAACACTCCTCCAGGGATAGATATTCTGCTCTAAGCTTCCCACTGCCACTGGTGAACAAAGAAGGCTGCCTTTATCCAAGAAAGGAAATGGGCAACACAGGAACTTTCCAAAAGTCCAGAATACAGCAAAGCCTGTATTTGGACTACTCTAGGTCAGGAAAGATGGGAAACAAGGATAATTTTTTTTTTGCTAACGCTGTATAGGATTTCTAACCAGCAAAATTCCCCTTGTGGAAAATCACCCCTCACAAACCATTGGTACAGGTGACATCTGCCTCTGACTCCTCATTTGTCTTAGCTTCCACATCCTGATGTGTTGGGAACTGCTGGCTATGCAAACAGCCACCCTGGTGTGACTCTTTTCTAAGTACAATATTGTGCAATACAACACATACAGTCATATTTTGGCAAATGTGACAGGATCATACTGCAAGGTACCAGTCAGTGAATTCAGGCAGTGAAAGTTTACTTTAGCAGCCAAAACACATACTCAGTAATGATTTTGGTTTGAAATAGTTCATAGCTATAGCCCTGTTCTTTTTGAATGGATGTCATAAGCCAGGGTTCAAGGGCATATCAGGCACAAGCAGCAAGATTCCCCTTGTGGAAAATCACCCCTCACAAACCATTGGCACAGGTGACATCTGTGCCAAATGGCAAAGTTGGAAAAATTGTCTGGGGACCTGCATACACATTGTAGATGATACCCTGTGAATTACATTCCGACTGGTAGTTGAAGGAGTGACATCCTCTGCAGTTCACATACCTCCTTCCCAGTTCAACAGGGGGTCCATTATTTCAATTCAGATAAAGTGAATAACCCCTGGTATTTCCAGGAAATTGACTATATGTTAGAATTCCTATAGAGCATTAGCTTTTTCCTCTGGGGTACATGCAAACCATATATGATCCCCACTTGCTGAAGCATATCATCAAGAAACTTATGGGAGTTTTCTGAAGAAAGATGCCTGATTTACTTCTACAATGTTTCCAGTAGGTCAATGGAAGGCCTCTCTAGCTAATGTATGTAAAGCCATATAAATATATATATATATATATATATATATATATATATATATATATATATATATATATATATATATATATATATATATATATCATACGGTAATATGTGGTGGTGCTGGAGCGCTTCACAGTATGACGCTGTTGTGCTGCTCCGGATCACTCTCTAAAAAAAGCGCCTTCTGTGTGGAACATCGTGAATGGGTGTACCTTCGTTGAAGGTTGTGCATCAGAGCTGGTAACTCGGCACATAAAAATCTACTGCCAATCATTAGCGGACCGGAGTTTCGCTGTGGCGACCCCTAACCAGGAAAAGCCAAAAGACACAACAACAAATATATATATATATATATATATATATATATATATATATATATATATATATTTGTATCCAGTGAGATAGATTCTCTACCACTCCTACAGTGATGTAATAGGAGACCAGCACATTTGTCATATAATTGTTATGCTGTCCCTATCAATACAGTACCAATGCACAATGCCACTGTCATGGCGGGCATGAAATGGTAAGCATGGTCAGACAGCACTATGCCTCCAAGAGTGACATTGTGCATCACTGGGCAGAGCAGCTCTAATAAGAACCTCCTGGAGATACATGTCCACTATGGCTATAGTAACATCTTTCTGATCATCTATCTGGAGATATACAGAGCTGAGTATATTTTGCTGGCACTTCAGAGTTGTGTACTGGTAATTGTTGTTTGACTAATTTTATATCATTGCTGGCTGACTTTTGAGTTGTGCACTGTTATTTTTGCTTCACTGTATAGTTTTTCAGATCTCTGCTGAAGGTCCCCCCCCCCCTATTTCTCTGTGTCTTAAGTTGGTATAACTGGTTTTACATCCTGTGTGTTATCTGACCATCTCAAGGATTACTTGCATAAAATTAGACCCTCTTAGTAAAAGTCTGCATATCATTGCTGGAGCCTTCCTGTGTCCTGACAGAGTGCTCTTCAAACTCTCTGGAGATATACAGAGCTGAGTATATTTTTCTGGCACTTCAGAGTTGTGTACTAGTAATTGTTGTTTGACTAATTTTATATCATTGCTGGCTGACTTCATTGTTGTGCACTGTTATTTTTGCCTCACTGTATAGTTTTTCAGATCTCTGATGAAGGTGTTGGTTTTTCCATACCCACCCTCTCTATTCCTGGGTTGTTGTTTAAATTTGGAGGCTTTTGCAGTTGCCTGACCCCACTGTAGATTTGATCTGGGACACTCCCCCCAGTCCCATCTCTTTACCTCATTCTACATAATAGACTCCTTCTGCACTTGTTTTAAAGTATTTTTTAATTTAATTGCATTTTTTAAACTGTTTGGTCTAACATTGCTATATACTCAAGTGTGCTACCTTGCATTGCATTTGAATTGTTTTGACTGCTGTTTTAGGTACTTTTCTGTATATATATATATATATATATATATATATATATATATATATATATATATATATATATATATATATATATATATATATATATATATATATATATCTTTCCTGTAATTAGTGTAGTCCAGATTCAGATTTGCTGTATCCAGGACTGTATGTAAGCTTCTGAGCCCCTCCAGGCTTTCTGTGTTGGAGGGAAGCCTTCTATCTTATCAGTGGGAGTGGTAGGCACTAGGTAACCTATCTACCACATAAGGAGTGGTTTTGGCCCAGAAACTGTAGTTACTGGCCGTTTGGGTAGTTTTTCCATCTCTCTCAACTTTGTGATTTAAAAGCCCACATTTGCACTTGTTTCCCCCTTTTCCTGTAACTAGTTAAGTCCAGATACCGATTCTTAGTTTTAGCACTTGAATTTGCTTATTCGTGATCAGCACTTGTTCAGAACTTGTAAGCACTAAATAACCTATTAATTGCGACAGCACTCAACCTTTCTCATTACCAAGAGAAACACAATTTTGGTACTTATTTCCTCATTTGCTTTTCCTCACTTGCTTAGAGAAAAACAGCTCTTGTACTCACTTTCCCCACTTATTTAGAGGAAAATAGTTTTTTATCCAGGCATGTCCAAGAGTGAGCCCCCAGTGTTTTCTCCTGTTTATCTGATGGATATGGAAATCTTGGAGCAATGTAGAAATTGCCTCATGTACACAGACAACCCTCTCCCCCTACTACCCAACACTACAACCTGTGAGAGATGCACTTATCTAGCCAAACTGGAGGTAAAGCTCTCTCCAATCAAGACTGAACTTGATAGTCAAGAGGAGAAGGTAAACACTTGCACCACACTACACTCATCACATAGTCTCACTAAATCTACACCACCAAAATCCACACATAGAAACACAAAAACATTTGTGGAGGCTGTCAATAATAATCTGCTCAAGCAACAGAGACCTCCAAAGCAGAAATGCAAGCAACCTACACCCCCCAACACAACCCAAATTTCACATAGCCCGCAGACTTAGTGTGCCACTCAACCACAGCCAATAAGGCAAAACAACGTACCCAACACACTAGTCATAGGTGACTCTATAGTCAGGCACACTGATGTCCCACTCACCAGGCTAAACAAGGAGAAGGTTACTGTCAGCTGCCTGTCGGGTCCCAGGATCCACCACATAACCCACGCACTCAGGTCACTCCACAACAAGTACAAATATGACTCTGTCATTATCCATGTTGGTGTGAACAACCTGAAACGTACCTCCCTGGACTACATGAAAAGACAAATGGAAGAGCTCTCCGATCTTGTAGCCCAGGCAGGTATGACCCTAGCCCTGAGTAGCATTCTGCCATCACCCAGAATGATGCCGCAGTACAAGGACAAAATGATTGAGTTCAACCATTGGCTAAGCTTCTGGTGCCATTCTAAAGGGGTTCAGTATCTGTCTGCCTGGGATGACATGGTCGACAAACCATGATTCTTTGTCAGAGATGGCCTGCAACTGTCACCCCTGGGATTCTGAACACTGGCTAAGGTTCTTGCTGCCCCTGTAGTGCCTTATTTAGACAAGGATCAAATGACAAATTCACCACCGTAACAGGAACAGTCAAGCAAAAACTGAGGGTGATGCTACTCAATGCTAGAAGTCTAAATCTCAAAATGCACTCACTCGAGGCACTTCTTAAAATGGAGAACATCGATATCTGTGCAGTGACTGAGACCTGGTTCAAGGCTACAGACAGCACCCCTGCACTACTAGGCTATAATTCATACCACACTTTTCGGCCATGTAACCTGGACCGGAACACCAAAGGCATAGGTGTGTCCATATTCATTAAGGATATCCACACTTCCAGGCTAGTTGCTCAGCATAATGCAGCCGAGGTTATCCAAGTGCAACTAACTCTGGGCAAAACTGCAATCCAAATTGTAGCTTGCTACAGAACACCCACCATGCCCCTGGATTCCCACTCCTCTTTTCTTGATGTACTGAAAAATATTAGGGTTCAACCAAACACCCTAATAATGGATGAGTTCAACTACCGCACCATTAACTGGGAAGACTACTCATGTACCAACTCCTTCGCTCAACGCTTTCTGGAATTCATAAACTCCAATGCCCTGGATCAACATTTCCACACCCCCACCAGAGGCAACAATATCCTAGATCTAGTCATTACCAACATGAGTGACCGATGTTCCACACCTGAAGTCATCTGCTCATTGGACCGATCTGACCATAAGCTAATTATCCTAGATATCCACATCCTGCCCCCACCCCCCATTAAGGAAAACATGGTAAAAAATGTCTCCAAAGCCAACTTCATGCTTCTTAAGAGAGAAGTGGTGAACTTCATGACACCCATGCAGATGGACAATACAGTTACGACTACTGAATCCCACACAATTGCACTTTATAAGCACCTCCATGAGTGCATGGATCGTGCTATCCCAAACAGAACCAAGACACTATCCTCCAAAAATAGGAAGCCAATCTGGTGGTCCCCTGCCATAAACAAACTGTACAACAGAAGGAAGAAACTGTTGCAAAAGAGAGTAAAATCCAATGAGTGGAAGAGCTCTCTGGTCAGCCTCAGTAAGAAGCTGCGATCCCTGATAAAATACTCCAAAGCTAGTTATGAAAACAAAATCACCACTGATTCTAAAGACAACCACAAAGCATTCTATAGCTATGTCAAGAATCTCAATGGCAACACTCAGATCTGCTCTGAGTTACAGCACAATGTCACTAAATATACAGACCCAAATGATATTGCCAACATCCTGGCAAATAGGTTCAGTGCTAACTTTACCCCCCTCTCACCCCCTAAATAGCCCATCTCTATACCGGAAGAATGCAAAGTTCCTGTAATCATGGCTGCACAGCTAAAAACCACACTTTCCAAAGACAAGAACACAGCATCCATGGGACCACACAACATCCCAGGCTGTGTTCTACATGCACTACAGAACAAACTGGTACCCCACCTAAGTACCATGTTCAATCATAGCCTCACCTCAGGCTTTGTGCCTGCTGAATGACACACAGTGATGGTTATCCCACTCCACAAGGGGGGAGCCACCACGGACCCCGGAAACTACCACCCCATTAGCCTGACGAGCCTGGTCTGCAAGGTCATGGAATGTATCATCATGGAACTTATAAACAAAGACATTGGTAATCTCCAAACTCTGGACCCCACCCAGTTTGGGTTTGTAAAAGGCAGATCATGTCTCCTAAACCTGATAGATTTCTTTAAAGCAGTCTCCAAAGCTGTAGACAAGGGTAAGGTGGTTCACACAACCTATCTAGATCTTGCCAAGGCTTTCAACACCATCCCCCACTCTGGAATTATAGATAAACTCACTAAACTTGGTATAAATCCCTATGTCACAAGATGGGTTGCCAACTGGCTCACTGACAGAACCCACACTGTGAAAGTAAAAGACTCCAAATCCGACTTCAGACCAGTGACAAGTGGAGTATCACAGGGTTCAGTCCTGGGTCCTCTCCTGTTTGGTATCTACTTCTCTGAAGTACAGGCTAACACAGAAGGTGTTTGGCTAATGAAGTTCGCAGATGACTGCAAACTAGGAGCCATAATTGAAACTCCTAATGATGTGGACATCCTACAAAAGGGCCTCACTGAGACAGATGCCTGGTGTCAAAGCCATGGCCTCAAGCTCAATGCCAAAAAGTGCATTGTCATCCCCTTTTGTAAAAACTCTGTACCCTTGAACTACAATATAGGTGGTAGTATACCTAACACGGAAAGTGTGATAAGAGACCTTGGGACACAGGTGGACAGTAGTCTCTCCTTTGATAATCACATTGCCACAGTAGTCAGGAAATCCTTCTACGTGGCACACCTCATCACAAAAGGTTTCTCATCCAGAAAAAAAGAGGTCATTGTTCCCCTCTACTCATCACTCATTAGACCCATTATAGAGTACAATGGCCTTTTTGGGATGTACCTCACAAGACATCTACAACAACTGGAAAGGCCACAGAAATACCTCACAAAGAGGATTACTGGCCTCAAACAGATGCCCTACGCAGACCGTCTCAAAAAACTCCAGCTTTACTCCGTTGCATATCATCTACTCAGAGGTGATCTCTGCCTAACATACAAAGCTATATCAAACCCAGAGCTGTTAGACATGCTTCACTTAAAGAAATCCCAATCCCTCTGAGCTACATGCTCTAGGGACCTAAACCTTGTCACCACAATAAACAGAAAATACCAGAGGGATATATTCCTGTCCCAGAGACTTCCCATACACTGGAATAAACTACCTATCTATATCAAACAAAGCTCCTCATTAGCACTCTTCAAGAAAAATCTTGATGATTGGATTGGGAATAGGAAATTCACCCCGGGGATCACCTCTGTGGCTCGGCTCAACAGTGGCACAGGAAAATAATTTTCTTGGGTGGCAAAAGCCAGGGTACCTTTTTGGCTGGGCTTGTATAGGCTCCAGGGCTGATAGCCTAGTACCTACCTATGAACCTATGAACTTATCTACTATATCTGGACATGGGTATATGGCTGAGCTCAGATATACAGTAGGTTCAGGATTGTTGTGTGGCATTTAAATATTTCTTGAATTGCTCTGTGTTTTTGTATGCCTTATCTCATTATCATACACTGTCCTTCATTATGCAGGCGTTAGCAAATGTATGTAAGATGAGAGTCAGAAGTTGTAATGATATTTTAATTTTAGGTACATGGAACGTGAGAAATTTGAATCAAGGAAACCTTGAAGATGTCAAAAATGAAATGAATAAATGCCAACTGCTGGATGTTATTAAGATGACATGGATCAGCTTGGGGAATCTTCAATCAGGGGAGCACATGGTATACTTTTCAGGAACAGCTAAATGTTGAAAAAATGGAGTTGTATTCATAATCAAGAAGAAACTAGCAAATGCACTTTCAAAATATAATGCAGTTAGTGATTGCATAATTTGAATACGTCTTTGTAGAAGACCTGCCAACACAACCAGTATTCAAATATATGGGCCAACAATGGATGATGATGAAGAATAGAGATGCCAAAGTCAAATGCGAAAAACAATCTGTTATTGAGCTCAACTGCTCTTTTCAAAGAGCTGCAAGGTGACATAAAGAAAAAATATTACAATGATGTGTACGGAATAAAAAGAAGAAGAAAACATTCAAGGAAGTGCAAGATCAAACTTTCTTAAGTTACATTAACTCAGGTGAAAATTCTAACCTAGAATTTGTATGCTGAATGGTGCCAAGGTGCTATGCTGAATGAAGATAAAGCTATCAAATATAGGTGGCAAGAATCCATGAAGTACGTGTATTAGAACGATTGATTGATTCAGCAGTAGTTCTTGGCTACAACATATGAACATGAACCAGTAGTGATGGAGGAGGATAAGGCAGCACTAAAAACCTTACTAAAATCAAAGCTCCCAGTTCTGATGAAATTCCAATAGAAATACTGCAGTTCTCTAATGAAGCTACCGATCTGTTGACAACACTGCGCCATAAAATACGGAAGTCATCCTCGTGCCTAATAGACTACGAAAAGATGAAATTTCTCTCAATACTGAAGAAAGTCAATTCTACTGACTGTTCCAATCACCACATATTTGCCCACATCTCACACACTAGCAAAATTTTACTCTGGAGTGGGAACTCCCAGATGTGCTAGAGAGTAACTCAGGTTGAGGGTAGCAAGAACCTGAATTCCCTACCTACCACCACTTGCGAAAAGCATTCAGATTTTTGCCTCATATTTTTGGTCTCTTCCGTACTCATAAAATATGTGGTTTTCTGGATTTTCAGACATTTTAATTTCAGACTTCATATTCTTCAGAAAGTACATGGTAACACAAAACATTTTATTCTAGCAATTTTCTAAGTTTATAAAATCAATATTTGAAATGTGTCTCTATTTTTGGGGCTGTATTCCCCCATTATTGGTTTTGTGCAGGATTTTTTGTGCTAAGAGGTTGAGAACTATGTTAAGAACTGAATTCACTAAATGATAGCCATTTAAACCAACAAACAAGAACTGAAAACTGAAACTGCTAAAAAGTGGACTGCAACCTATTAAAGAAACTGAAAACTGTTTAATAATATAATACACATGAAGAATGAAAAAAGAAATTTAAGAAGTGTTGAATTGACCCCTTCATCAGACACACAGACAAAAAAGCAAGACCACATTGCAAAAAAAACTTATAAATTAAAAAAAAAAGCCCATTGCAAGAAAACAAACAGCATAAACTAATTAAATATTCTCCATGGGAACCTTAATAGCCAAAATAGCAAATATTTTTAAAACAGATCAGATCCTATGGAAAAAAAAATCACACACAAGAAAAAAATACATACGTTACTTCAGTAATGTGATAAACTGAATAAAAAGTACATATACTACATCATGAATTTGATGCAAGCTAGCTCATCTGTTAAGAAGTTTCAATCTTCCTGTCTTTTAAGAAACAGCTGATTTGGCATAGTGGTGTGTTACTCTGACTGTAGAGCACAAGGTCCTGGGTTCAAGACATGGCAGTAGAACAGTATTTTATTCAAGCAACTTTCCAAGGTTATACATGCAATGTTTAAAATGTGTCCCTGTTTTTTGGGCATTTGCCCCCCCCCCCATTAAATGTGGGATTTTTCAAGATTTCTTGTGCTCATGTGCTGCAAAGTTGAGAGATACACTTCAGTGTCGAGTGGATTTTACAAGGAGCTAAGAGTTTCAGGGGAAGATAAGTTTAGTGTTGCTTATGCCGATTCAACTTGCATTGTTAATAGCACAGCAGGTAGTGTGCTTGCTTTCAATGCAGAAGGCTTTGGGTTCTACTCCCACAGTATATAGATGCATTGCTGATACTGTACTTGTACTTTTAAAGGGGGTGGATGCTGCAATCCTGAGAATGTCCTCTTTGGTGGAAATACGTAGTAACCATCAACCTGTTATCAGTTTGCCACCCATTCCCTATTGCAATATTACTAGCTTATCATTTTTTAAATGTAACATGGACAATGTATTCCTCAAGGGCAGCAGGCACTTTACTTGTAGATGAAACAATGAAATATAAAGTTGTTTGTTAGCAGCAACCTTTTTTGTTAGTTACAGATCTCTTTAATGTGGAATTATTTGGATGACTTTTACTCCTGCAGAGATTATGAATATTTACTGATACTGGTGGATTGTAGAAGTTTGAGTAGACTTTTATGATGGAAATGTTCTGAATTGGGCAGTTTTGTCATTATTGATGCATGCATCTTGTTTCATATTGGAAAAATGTTCAAAGCAATACATTTAAAATGCTCTCTAACTGTATTGTATTATACAAGGAATATAATTTAATAAAATCAGGATGGTGTATCAAAGAACACATGTATGTTTCATGTGCAAGGGGCCTATGATTTGAAAACAGTTCAAAGTTAATCTTTATCTGCCACTGGCCAGATGTATTTTCTTTGAATGTGGGTTTCAATGCTGTTTCAAGGGCAGAGAAGTTTTAATGCTAAATCTATTTTCATTGTGCAACTGCATTGCTTTGTTTAGCAGATATCTATTAGTGTTTGGTTCATAGGTTCATAGGTTGGTAGTAGACTATCGGCCCTAGGGCCTATAGAAGTCTAGCCATAACAATTCTCTGGCTATTTCTTCCCACACTATTTAGTTCCCTGGACCCATGTCTAGCAGGGTGACTGACGTGATCCCTGGGGTGGATTTCCTTTCTCCCATCCAATCATCAAGTTCCTTTTGAAGAGGGCCAAAGAGGTGCTCTGCCTGACATTGTGCTGTAAAATGTAAAATAAAACTTTTAAATGAAATCCAAATCATCGTAGAAGTAAAGCAGCATGCACATTACAGTGTTTATGGTAAATGGGGTGAAATAGCCAAGTAATAGGACACTGGAATGGTTGCAGGGGGCAGGCCCCATTCAACCATGATTTTGTGAGGGGGGAGGGTGGCAAACTGAAAGACAGCCCTGGCTGATATATACCTCTCAACTATCCAGATTTTCACAAAATGAATAGATTTTGCTTCTTGTTTTTGGTTTGTACCTCATAAAATTTGTGTTTTTTCTTGCAAATCATTTAGGAATGAAGTCACTAAATACTGACAGACATTGAGGTTCAGACTTCATACCCTTCAGAAAAATGCATGCTAAAGCAAGACCTGTTATTCTATCAACTGTCTAAATTTATACAACAGCAATTGGTAGTACTGTCTGTATTTTCCCCAATATATTTGGCCTTGTCCAAATTTACTGCGTTAAGAGGTTGAGAGTTATGTGCAAATAAATTGCTTTACAGCATTAGGTATATCCAAACCTCTCAACTCTCCCTGACTTTGGTTCAAAAACGTTGCTCTCCCCCTAATAATCCCTCTGCAAAATGGCGATTTTGGAAGAAAATGTGGAGGGTTTACAATTAAGAAATAACTGTAATGATCAGAGTTATAGATTACTTTTATTTCAGAACTGCATGTAGATTCTCCTATTTTGTCAGCTGCTCAACTTAACAGTACTAATATTAAAAAGTGTCTCTTATTTGATAGGGTCCCAGCTGTATTGTGTGGCTATTTTATATTTTTGCATCACATTTTTGGTCTGTTTTTCATAAAAGTGTGGTTTTCTGGCAAATTAGTGACAAATCATTAAAGATTGAAGTTAGGAAATAATTACACACATTTGATTTTCAGATTTCATACCCTTCAGAAAATTCATACTAATGCAAGACCTACTATTCTATTATCTTTCTAAGTTTATAAGAGCATTATTTAAAACTTGTCCTTATTTTTTTGGGCCTTTGTCCCACTTGTATTTATGGCTTTGTCCAGATTTCTTGCTCTGAGGTTGAGAGGTATGACAGATGTGTCAGAGCCATCACTGTCAACCAGAGACATTTCAAATTGTGACATGCTTGTTGCATCCCACTCCCCCATGTAGTAACTCTGGATGTGTCCAAGCAAGGCAAGGAGCAGTTATGCAGTGTAAGTGTGCAGAGTATCCCTCCATCCCAGTAGACACAAGTACTATAGTGGCTTTTCATCTGTCTTTGATTTTCCAGAATGTTCTGGCTTCCTGTCATATTTTATACTGTTGATTTATGCTTATTATTATTCAGAAAATGCATGTTGTCGCACTGCCTGTTGCTCTGTGTTTAAGTAGCAGTGCTTTAATGACCATCAGGTAAGCTTGTCTGAGATTGTAAGATGCAAGTAAGCTACTGTTAAAGAATTACCAACATTGAAAGCCTTTTTGTTGTTACCATGCAGAGGATATTTGCATAACTAGATAATGTATAATCCGTATGTATTGAAATACATATGACAGTACTTGTAATAGAAGACAGGATTACAGTATTTTCAGAAGCTCAATACATTTGTTGGAGACTTGCAGTCATCTCTGCAGGCTTTACCAGTAAACTAAATAGAATGCCAATCTATCATGTGTGGTCCATGACCTGTGCAGTAATCCTTTAAGCAATTCATCTTGAGCTTGTTTCTTGTTTGTTGTTCATTGTTTACTTTGATCATGTTTTATCCATGAATCAAGTAGATAGTTGATGTCAGGCAGCAGGTCTTTTTTGGATAAGAAACATTTTTACAAGTTGGGGTATCACAGAGGTTGCTGCTTTCAGCATGTTACTTGGCACTTTTATAAAGCTGAATATAAATTATAATTAAAACTGCAGTGCTAGGAGAAATGGTTTGAGATGAGTGTTGCTTGCTTTTTTGTACTGCTTTTGACTGGAATTCCAGTAATGTATTTAAAAAGTAATTTATTTTTTCATCCATCATAATCTTTTTGTTTCCATCTAGATATTAAGTAAGCTGTCATGTAGCCAATGAACTGAAATATTTTTTTCTTCTACTCTTCATTTTGTCTTGATTGGACTCTCATAATGATGATTTGGCACCGAGGGCAGTGTATTTAATTAAAGTCCCAGTTTTTCTGTTTTTTGAGCATAGCCCCTCCCCTTTATAGTTGACCACACCCCTTCCCATTGGCCCCATCCATTCAACTGTCTCCTGCAGCCTCCCTTTGATTTGAAGTCACCAGCCGCCACTGCTGTAGAGTAAATATTTTGAGCAGAATTTTCAACAGTTTTCATTATACTAAAGACATGACAATCTTGGCGTAGAGTAAAAATGACCTGAGACATTTACTGTCAAGCATGAAGGAGGAGTGTAATCTCAAGATGGGTCTGCACCTCAGTATGAAAGAGACAAATATTGTTGCAGCTTGTGGCACAACCAAATTCAGTCCTGATGGAGAACACGTAAGTTGTCAAAAACCTCAATCTTTTTGTATCAGTTATTTCAATGGAATCAACAAGTGGGATGGAATTTCAACAGCATCTATGTTTTGGCAGAGCAGGTATGCAGAGTTTAAAAAGATGTTTAAATGTAGAAATGTGTCTCTTCACATGAAGATAAGTTTAATTTAAGTCATCATCTTTTCAACAGCATCATATGGTTGTGAAAGTTGGAGAATCAAGAAGAAAAATAGGAAGAAGATTAACACCTTACAACTGAGGTGTTGGTGCAAACTACAGTGAATCCCATGAACTGTTCATGGAATAAATCAGTCAGTCATTGCTGAGATCCAACCCAAGTTCACTTTGGAAGCTCGGATGTCAAGGCTCAAGTTATCCTATTTTGGGCACACCATGAGATGGATGTCATCACTGGAGAAAGACATTATGATTGGTATAGTAAGTGGCCAATATAAGATGGGAAGACCTCTGATACATTGGCTTGACACAGTGACAACAAACACAGACATAAAATCTAATTATGCCCCCTGGCTTTCTAAGGAAACGGGCACTCTTATGCACAGAACAGATAGTGCTTGGAAAGCCTGTGCTAAAACCAAAACACCAGCCCTGGTCCTGAACTTCAAAGAACTCAGGAACCTTGTCAAAAAAACAAATCAATAATGATAAAAAATCCTTCTACAACCCTCCCCCAAATTAACTACAAATCAAACTCACGTAAATTCTGGACCACCATCAGCAAAATTCTCCAGCCTGATTGCCCTTCCACACTCCTCCCCTTTCTAAAATAACACTCCTCTAGAAACTGCTACCCTTCTCAATAATAAGTTAATTGAAATTGTCCAAAACCTTACTCAAACTAACAACAACCAAACACCCCTCCTACCTCATCCAACCCACTTAATAAAAACCTCTTCAGCTTTCAACCTGTTCCCATTGCCTATGTCAAATCCCTTCTACTTAAACTCAAACCCTGCTCACCCTCCTGTGATAACCTACCTTCCTCAACTAGCTCCAGAATCCATAGCCTACCCTGTATCCCTGCTTATCAATAGATCTGTTCAAGAAGCTACTGTCCCTAACATCTGGAAAGCCTTCTTTACCAACACTCTGCATAAAGGAAGGAACTCTACTGACCCATCCAACTACAGACACATAGCCATCCTTTCCCCCATCTAAAATACTTGAAAATGCATTCATTCTCAGCAACTAAGATGTCTCCTACAGGAAAACCTTCTCACACCCACTCAGCATGGCTTTCAGCGAAAACACAACACAGCTACAGCCCTCTTATCTTTCACTCATACAGTAGCTGAGGCCAGTGATAACAACCAACTTGTATCCTGCCTTTTCCTTGACCTGTCCAAAGCCTTTGACACTGTCTCCCATCCTATCATTTTAGCTAAACTTGCTAACCTCAATCTCTCTGCCCTCTCCCTGGCCTGGTTCACCAGTTACCTCTCAAATAGGTTACAGTCCATCAAATGGCTCTCCTCCTGCTCCCCCCTCCCTACCTGTTACATCCAGTGTACCTCAAGGTTCTATCCTGGTTCTCCTCCTGTTTACATTTTCACAAGTAAATTACATACAGCCTGTAATCAATCCTACCTAATTCAATATGATAACAACTCCACTGTCATCTCTTTCTTCAGTAACATTTCAGAACTCCATGCTCAAACACAGGACACCTTTCTATCCATTGAGAGGTGGCTGACCAATAATCTATTCATCTTAACCCCCCCCAAAAAACTAAACTCCTGCTTTTTCTCCCTCACTCTCTCTCAGTACAAATCAGCCTTTGTCATTACTTCCTCTAATAACATTATCATTCAACCTGAACCACACACTAAGCTCCTCGGTACCATCATTGATGATGAACTAAAATGTAACTTGCATATCCTTCAAAGCATAGAAAAAAACATCAAAAACTTGGGCTGCTGTATCAAAATACAAAAATTCTAACTTCTACTGCTAGAGTTTCTCTAACTCATGCCCCCCCCCCCCTTCTCTATGCTGCCCCAATCCTAACTAGCATACAATCTTCAACCCTGCCCAAACTACAACAAGCATACCCCAAAATAGTTAGATGTGTCACAAACTCTCCTTACAACTCCCACCAATGCCTTGCCCTGAACTCTCTCCAATGGCTGGAGTTCCCCCAACAACTGCTTCTATCCTAGCCTCAAATCACACACTCTGCACTACACAAACCTTCCTCCTCCTCTTCACTCTCCACCCTAGTCTCCTGTTACACCCCTAATCGTACTCTCTGCACCTCTAGCCAGATACTACTTGATGTTTACCTAACAAAGAAAACCGTTGGTAAGCTACTTTACAAATTCACTACAGCACAAGCCTGGAACAATCTCCCTGCACATATTAGCTATATTCCCCAAACTGAGCACTTCAAAAAAGAACTTACACTTCACTTACTAAACACCAGGTTTTGCCCCTGTAATGACCCCATCTAACCTGCTATACTAATGAATTCTACCTAACCTTATTGTTTCACTCCTACCTCACAGACTATTAACTATACCAGCTCTTTAGTCTTCTCCCTTTACTCACAGTCTTACTATGATGTGCACCCTTTTTCTACTACTTTCACCTCATGTACATAGGTAACTATTACTTCTCCAGTTCTAAATACCTCTCTCTATTTACTTAATCCATATAATCAGTTGCTCTCTCTGTGCAAGGTCCATTGCTGCTCATTCTTTTATTAAAAAAATTATGATTATTATACTTCACTGTAGCTTTTTCATTTTGTATTAGAGTTATGTTTTTAACTATAGCTTATGTATTGCAAATGTCTTGTTTAATTTGAATGTAAATCTCATGTACCTTAAATTGTCTGTATCGGAGCTTTTCTCCTCGGGTCTCCACTGAAAATGGGCCTCTAGCCCAGTTGGACTAACTTGGTTAACAAATGTCAAATAAATAAAAAATAATAAGACATTTCACTGTCAACTCTTACTCTGCTCTGTGAAGACTAGAAACTATTTAGAAAAACTGTCTATAGAATCACCATGAGTCTAACTTGACTTGACGGCACCTAACAACAACAAGCATATGTAGCAATTCTCCACCACATTATTTTGGGCACTTATTGCACACATTTACTAACATGATGTGGCAATGCTTTCTGAATCTGGCCCATACTTTTTCTTTGCTTGACAAAAGAAATGTAAGCAAATTGAGATGGAAATAAGATTATTGATGCTACCAATGGGCATGTCATTCAATATACAAAGCCATAAAATGAGGGAGAGTTCATGTGTCTGCATCTTCTGTTTTATGGTAATGGTCAGTAAGAGACATGCTATATCATGTTCCAGTTTTCTGACTACAAGCAGAACAATTTTTACAAAATGAGTCTCATTTTTAGTTACAGTTGCCCGTGAATTTTAATTAAACGAGTAAGCTTTTATTAAAAGTACATGGAATGTTTTAAACAAGCAGCTGCCAATAACTGTAAAACAAAACTATTATTGCAGCAAACATTGCTCAGCTTACAACCTACTAGAAAATCACAAGTGTTTCCTTTGCTTGCAGTGGACTTTTTGCTCTAAAATAAAAGCAAAAAGAAGATCACAGGATAGGTATTTCCCATCTTTGCAATCCCTTCCTTTGACAGATTTCACATTTTGGGCAACCCTTGTTGTTTGTTTTTTTGTTTTTTTTTGTTAAGAACAAACTATATTTCTTCCATAGGAAATGTTACATGCAGATAGTAAAACATAAATATGCTTCTCAGGGTCTATATCACATAGTCAAAGTCTTATATCTTCGAACATGTAATATTCGAACTATTATGTTCGAAGTTATAAAACTTCGACTATGGATAAAAAAAGAAAAACAATGGAAAACAAAATAAACTGTTTTAAGCAGGGGGGCAAGACCCCCTGCACCCGCCACATTCCCCGCTACTTACATATACCAACTGCGAGATCGCACCCCATTGAAAAAAAATGGAAACCTCCGCTTATGGAGATTTCCATTGAAACACTCGAACGTTTACAAATTCAAACTTATGGTCTTGACCATATGAGATTCAGACATGTAAAAGTTCTACTACGTGATAGGAACCCTGCTTTTCAGGCTACATATTCAGTGTCAAAATCTCTTGTTTATTTAAAAAAAACCTTTCATACTATGGGCTCAGCCGAAGACTAGCACATGTTAATTTTCAAATACTGAAATGAGATTGGAATATTTAAAATCATGTTAATTTTACTCGGCAACTGTTTAAAAAAATCTGTAATAGCTTCCGATTTATCATCATAAGATATTCATAATACACTCTTAATCCACAAGATCTAAAACTACTTGCCTTGCTTATAATAAATAGTTACCATAAGATTCCAGTTTGTTTTGATGGAGTACTGAACCATTTTTTTAAGACTCACCCATTCATTAACCCTTATTTCTTCCATCAAAGATTTTTACCACATGGATATTTATTTCCTTTGTTTTCTTTTTCTAGTTTACTGTTATTGCCCTGCTACTAATAGAATCAGAGTGATTAACACCGTCATCCTGCCTACCATCCTGGGAAAATCAACCCAGTTTAACAGAAGATCTGGTATTTTTAACTGTACCCATTCACCTATTTCCCTTAGGAAAATGGTTACATCTCTCTTAAATCATGTTAGTTTATTGCAGCCCTAGAAAATATGTCCTCAATTTGCTGTATATTTTGTACATCTCCAACATTTTACTGACTTCAGGGGACACCTTATGTAGATTATATGGTATGTAAAAATATTTTTCCAAACATTTCTATGCAAAACCACTAAAGTTGAGTTGTTTGTTATTATAGGGGCTAGATAAATATCTTTTAGTTCTCATCTGTAATTGCTTTTCTCATTTTCTCTTACCAGCCCTCTTTCTGCCTCCCCTTTTCCCACTTACTCTTAATCAGTGCCTTATATATCTTACTTGTAAATCATTCATTTCTTACTTCTTGGGACCCAACATCTGTAAGTATTTTGACTAGACTTGACATTTCTCTACATAGGTTCATAGGTTCATAGCTGTGTACTAGGCAAATGGCCCTGGACCCTGTATAAGCCTAGCCCAAGAAGATTCCCTGGCATCATGCTGCCCAAGGTTAGGTCCTAGTGCCCCTGTCAAGCAAGGCCACTGAAGTGATCCCCAAGGTGAACTTCCTATTGCCCATCCACTCATCAAGATTTCTCTTATAGAGGGCCAGTATAGTACTCTGCTTGACATGAATGGGAAGTTTGTTCCAGAGTATGGGAAGTCTCTGGGTTAGGAACCTGCCCCTTCAGCAAGTTCTGTTTATTGTGGTAATGAGGTTTAGGTCCCTGGAGCATGTGGCATGGAGGGATTGGGATTTTCTAGGTGTAGCATATCTAGCAGCTCTGGGTCAGACATGGCTCTGTAGGTCAAGCAGAGATTGCTTCTAAGTAGGCAATAAGAGACAGGGTATAGCTGGAGTTTTTTGAGTCTGTCCATACTGGGCATGTGTCTAAGGCCTGAGATCCTCTTAGTGAGGTATTTTCGTGGCCTTTCCAGTTGTTGTACGTGTCTAGTGAGGTACATACCAAATGGGGCATTGTATTCTATAACAAGTCTAATGAGTTATGAGTAGAGAGAGATTATGACCTCTTTCTTCCTGGATGAGAAACCTTTTGTAATGAGATGTGTCACATATAAGGACTTTCTGACTGCAGTGGCAATGTGGTTATCAAAGGAGAAGTTGCTGTCAACCTGTGTCCTCAGGTCTCTTATCACACTTTCAGTGTTTAGTGGACTACTGCCTATTTGGTAGTTCATGGGCACTGAATTTTTCCCAAAGGGAATGACAATGCACTTTTTGGCATTGAGTTTAGGGCCATGGATCTGGCATCAGTCATTGGTGTCAGTGAGGTCTTTTTGTAGAATGTCTACATCAGTTGGAGAATCAGTAATGACTCCCAGTTTGCAATTATCTTCGAACATGGTCACCCAGAGTCCCTTTGTGTTGTCTTGAACTTCAAAGAAGTAGATGCCAAAATGGAGAGGACCTAGGACCGATCCCTGTGGGACACCACTTGTAACTGGTTGGTAGTCAGATTTGGAGTCCGCTACTTTCACAGTGTGGGTTCTATCAGTGAGCCAGTTGACAACCCATCTTATGACACAGGGGTTTATCCCTAGTTTAGCAAATCTATCTATGATTCCTGAGTGAGGGATGGTGCTGAAGGCCTTGGCAAGATATAGGTAGGCTGTGTGAACTACCTTGCCCTCATCCATAGCTCTGGTGGCAGACTTGGAGAAATCTATCAGGTTGAGCAGGCATGATCTACCTTTCACAAACCCAAACTGTGTGAGATCCAGAGTTTGGAGATTCCCTATGTCCTTATTTATAAGGTCCATGATGATGTTCTCCATAGCCTTACATATCAAACTCGTCAGTCTAATGGGGCGGTAGTTCCCAGGGTCTGTAGTCGTGCTTTATGGAGTGGGATGACCGTACCAGTGCACCATTCAATAGGAACAAAGCTTTCAACTTTGTGATTGATTATTACATAATAAGATACTCTGTATTTGACCTATACTTTAGTTTGCAAATTCTGTTTGTCATAAACTTCATTTCAATTAAGTCTGGCTGATACCTCCCAAATGTGCTCCCAAGAGTAGCATATTCTATAACTCTTCCAACATTTCTCTACAACTCCTTTGGACACAGTTTCTGAATATCTCCTCAGACCAACGGGCCACACTTCAAATAGACAAGTAATGATATGCAGGAAGTCAGAATATTGACTAAGATAATTCATAAATTTCTCAAATTTGTGGTTTCTTAACTTCTTTAGAAGTTGCACAATGGTATAATGTTTCACTTAATAGCCCATTGTTCCATTGGGTAAGCATCAACCTTTTTCATTTAGAGCTACATTGTGGGTTTTAAAGATAATGTGATAGGCATAATTGAGTTAGTTTATGATAATCTTGAAAGTATGTCACTGCTAAACTGTCTTTATCAAGTGGTAAAATAATTTTCTGCCATCATATTCATGATCGTTTCCATCCCCAGACATACCGCATCATTTCTTGTCTCAGTCTGTCCCAAAACCTTTCCCCTGCCTTGTATAAAAATTCCTGCAAAAGATTAAAAGGACTACAAACATCTTTAAGGCCTGGACTCTTTGATCCTTGTAAATCTAAGTTTCAATTTCTGTGATTTTCACATTATTTAAGTTCTGTTTGTTTGCAATTTTCTTTAGGATTATCACTAGAGCTTCTTGTTATCCATACTATATAATTTATCTTGTAATGCCTCCACAGCTGAGGGAATTTTGAATAAAGTTCCATGAACAGGCATAATTAACACATGTTGCTGTTGCATTATCTTTATTTATTTTATAATCTGATGTGTTTGTGAAGTGAAGGAGGAGCTGAAACCTATGACGTATATCATTATCTGGCTCAATTTAATATATAATAATATTGTCTGTGAATAAAGATAACTTTTCCTGTATCTCTGCCTGGTTCTGTCCATTGATTGACACCTGCCTTGTTTTTTGAGTTAACAGTGCAGCAAGTACTCTACCCCATATACACATAGTCTTACCACGTATAACATTATTCAGCATCCATCTACTTGTCCAGCACTAAATAACATTCTGCACAATTATGATCCCAGTCAATCATTACAAATCCAATGGCCACAAACTCTTTCCACAGACCTATCAAATCTGCTGGACACTGTCTATACTCGTACTATGCTGCTATGGCCTCAAACTCTTTACCTGTATCCATCAGGTCAATACCATCCCTCCCATCCTGCAAAACCAGTCGATTCCAGAGACTGTCCATGCTCTGGAATAGACTTCTTATAAATGTCAAGCAGAGCACCTCAATGACCCTCTTCAAGAGAAATCTTGATGAGTGGATGGGAAACAGAAACTTCACCACGGGGACCACTCCAGTGACTCTACTTGATTGAGGCACTGGGTATTAAAGTTGGTCAGCATGATGCCAGGGCACATCTATGGGCTAGGCTTGTAAAGGCTCCAGAGCCATTAGCCAAGTACGCACCTACGAACCTATGAACCTATGAAATACTTCCTAGCCAAAAACAGACTCTGTTCTTACTCTACATCAGGATAAACTATATCCCTAAGTGTGAACAAATACCTGTTAATACCTTTCATCTCCTTACTCTCCCTTCTCCACTCACTTCCTTACTTCTGTCACTTTTCTCCATTGGTTTTCTGTCTATAAAGATCAGAAGCCTACTATTCTGTCATTTCATATTATAGTTTCTGTTTGTATTATACCAACTTTCCTTTCATTTTTATATAAACTGGCTAAATTTTCTCTAAATATACAATCACTGTCATATAACTTGTATGTATTCTCAACCAATGTTTTCATATTATGTTTTATTTGATATCGTTATTTAAAATAAAGATGTTTTTGTATAATTTTTGAAGATTGTAAAAGTATTGTCCTTAAAATATTTTGTAATACTTTGGAAATTTCTCTCCACACCTCAGCTGAAAATGGGCTGCTACCTAGTCTGACTTTCCCAGTAATCAAATGTCAAAAAAAATAAATAAATAAAACTGCAAAGAGAAGTAGTGACTGGGACATGATTGCCTGGTGCCCCTGTTAATTTTTCAACTTGCTTGTTATCATAGCATTTTCTTTATCATAGCTGTAGCCCCTTCATTAAATTGCATTCAATAAGTTAATAAGTTGAAACAGGAAAGTGATTTTATGTGTTACCTCCCATAAATAACTCCAATAAACCATGTCAAATGCTTTTTCAGCATCCTGTGATAATAATGCTTGCAGCCTTTTATCTTGTTCTGCTTATTTGTGAATCATGTGTTCTAACTATATTATCAGATGATTGTTTTGTCTTTTAGAAACGCAAATTGGTCTTTCTGAATTAAATTGAGGAGGACAGTACTTTTCCTAGTGACTACAATTGATAAAAATATTTTATAATCATGCTTTAAAATTGAAATTTGTCAGTTTTACAGGGATTCATTCCCTCTTTCAGTATCATAGTTATCATAGCGTCCCCCCAAGATTTATGATTCTCTCTATTGGTCAGAGCAATGTTAAATAATTTAGTCAAATAAGAATTATAGCTGGTTTAAGTTTCCTCTACTTTTCTGCTGGAAATCTGTCCCATGCTGGTATTTTTCATGACATTTCTTTCTAGATATGTTCATATATTCCCCATATCTTTACAAGTTTCTTAGCTATCTTATCCTCAACCTTAGGCAAATCTAAGATTTCCATATAATGTACTCATTTACTAATTCCTCCCAACGTGTATGATTTGTTTGCTAGCTAAATTGTTTCTCATAATATTCATTAAATGCTACCTCTATTTCATTTGGTTTTCTGGTTATGCCCATTTTAGAGTTTTTATCATAAAAAATGTATCTCTCTCTCTCTCTCTCTCTCTCTCTCTCTCTCTCGCTCTCTTTTTGCCTCAGTGTACATGCTAAATATCTTTGTTGTTTATGTGTATTCACAACATATTGCATTTTAGTTGTTAATTGTTTCTGTTTCACAGCCTCTTCCTGAATATTCTGCCAGGTATCTTCAAATTCACTTAGTTCACTCAATTCTGTCTCTATAAGAAATGTATCCCTTTCCTGAAATCTCATTATATTATCTAATCTCTTTTTCTAATGTTCTTCTTTCATCACATTCCCTTTTTCAAACCCTTTCAATGGCACTTGTAACTTTTCTTTAGATTCCACATTTCTACAGTACTGCCTTTAGCAGTTTTCACCCTTCTGATTGACCCCTCAAATAATTCTTGTACATTTTTTTACTTTTGTTACATTGCTTAACCAATTACCTTGGATCTTCCATCGTCTTTCACAAGTCACTCTTATTTAGCTGTTTGTTTCTATTACTGCAGCTACATGAGCAGACAATAATGTATTTTTTTTTAATTTTTCAGAAGGTCTTATAATCTATATCATATGTAGGTGGAATTGCAAGCTATGAAGTTGTGATCTATTGGTACATATTGGTATATTGACCCCACTCCCCCCACATCCACTAACCCATATAATTTTACGATTTTCTGAAGGGTTTTTCTTTCTTCTGAAATACTTTTTTACAAGATCTTCTATCCACCTCTTCTTAAGATAAGATGTGGTTCCATTCTAACAAAATATCTATCCCTTGTATCCATTCCATAGCCAGAGCCATTATTTGCTTTTATTTTGACATTTCTCATCTTAGATGGCACGCAGTAGTTTTCCATTGTAATTTGGTGTCCCTCTCATGTATCCTTTAATCTTTGTGGACCTTCCATGGCCATCTGTTTTCACTTCTTCAATGCCTTTTAATGTTCCTCTCTTGATTAAAGTCACAACACCTCTCAGCTTTAACAAGCTGATTTACAAGGTAAATCTTATGGGTTTAAAAGAATGCTGCTATCAGAGAATAATCCCCTGCTAGCTTTTAAGTTGGACAGTTCAAACAATGCTAATGAGAATGGGTCTAATAATGGGGATATTCAGTATATGCTCAGGGCTACAAGAGAGACAGAGACACGTGTATAAGCTAAAGTGGATACAGTGGCAACAGAAGCACTTAGAGGTCTGTATCTGCCTTAAAATTGTTCCAAGAAGACTACATATTCTGAAGATGCCAACTCACAGACATTTCTATCTAGACCTTTTGATTAAGTGGCAGAAGCTCAATCTAGAAACCAGTACCAACTCATGCAGCTGCTGATTGGGCAGTATACAAAAGCAGAGACTAAGCTAATGACATTAATTACAAACTTACAACAAAAATTACAAACGCTTTTAGGCACTAAGAAGTATGATTCGTTTTTAAGCAATTTAAATATGAATGTAATGCTAATAAAAGCAACAATCCCAGAGGATGGAGCAGCAAAGCAAACAGCAATAAAAATAAATCCACCACACTGCTTGAACAATAGAGGAAAGCAGGAAACCACCGATATCGCATATCGGTGGTATCCTCCTTCCCCTTATTGTTCAACCAGTGTGGTGGATTTATTTTAATTATGAATGTAATGCTGTTCAAGCAAAAAGAACAGGTGTACAAAAAGAAGAAATTAGAACAAGATCTTAAAGATTTTGAAAGAGGTGAGGTGTTTGCCCAGCTAAGGAGACCAACAGAATCAGGCAATATGGACCAACCCCCCTCCCCCACGAGTAACCAATCTGTTAATATAGAGACAAGAGTACTGAAGGAAGGAGAGAGACCAATTCAAATGGCGGTGGTAAATCCATCGTGCAGTAGCCACCAATCAACTGGAAAGCCAAGGAGGGAGCAGAGAGAGAGGAACTGTTGATGCCAAATATGAATGGAGAAGCAACAACCGTTACACAAGATGACCAGAGGAAAGTAAGGGATATTGAAAACAACATGGAAACGAATGCTTTTTTGAAGTTTCCACTCCCAACACAGAGAATACAGCATTACCGAACCAGCAGAATCGAGCCAGGAAGAGAAGGAAATTATTAGAGGATTGAACAGAACCACAGGCACAGATGAAGAAGCCATGGCAGTTCATGAAGAGGGACTAGTACATATTTCCAAGTATGTATTGACACAAACTGAAGTATATTTTTTGCAAAATGGTTTATCTTTTGTACCATCTTTACATACGGACAGTATTGAGTTCATTATAGATGTTAAAATGTTCAGTCAAAATGTAATGTTAAAACTGCTATATGGGGCTACTGAAGGCAGCAATGTCAATGTTTTTAAAAAAAGTCAACGTATGTTACGCTTATGCATCCTTTGTTAACAGCTTTTGAAAGGGCATGTGAGAGTGATTTTTTGAAGCTGATGCAAAATGTAAACAAAAGTCATAGCTTCTATAATTTATTAGCATTAGAGTGTCAAGATCTGAAGCAGCTACAAGAGAATGCTACAATAGTCATAAGACCTGCCGATAAGTGGGCACCACAGTGATAATGGACAGAAAAGAATATCATAATAAAATTGTGAATATGTTGAATGACAATGATACTTATGTGCATATTACAGGTGAACAGCTGGATCAGTTGATTAAAAATGTTCACATTGACCTCTAAAAGCAGAGACTAAGCTAATGACATTGATTACGAACTTACAACAAAAATTACAAACGCTTTTAGACACTAAGAAGTATGATTCGTTTTTAAGCAATTTGAATGGGGTAGTTACACAGGAGATGTATAATTATTTTTTAATTGAGGCTCCAGTGGTTCCTGCATTTAGAGGGCTTCCTAAGATTCATAAGGATCCTTTGAAACCACCCCTCAGACCTATCATGTCCAGTAGGGAATGGGTAACAGAAGCTATGTCTATCTTCTTATAAAAGAGTTTGAGATCAGTCATGAATAAGGTAGCAACTATTATTAGAGATACCAAGAAATTTTCGGAGACATTAGCAGAATCAGAATTGTATATTAGTCACTCTAGATGTGACGTCATTATTCACGCCATTTCCGAATGACATAGGGATAGAGTATGTGAGGTTGTTCCTTAGAAAAACGAGAAAGAGGGGGGTAAAATCTTGATGTTGTGTGTGCTGTTATAACTAGTCTTGAACAATCCTCGACTAGTTTAGACCAGTTTACATGCTTTGCTGTATTCTGGGCTGTGGTGTAGTTCCTGTGTTGTCCATTACCTTACATGGATAAGAAGGAAGTTTCTTTGCTCTCCAGTGGGAGTGGGGAGCCTTGAGCAGCCTATCTGTCCCTGAAGGAAGTGACCTCAGCACAAGAGCTGTAGTAATTGGTTGTTTTGGACCATTTCTAGCTCTTTTCAAGTTCCCTGTTTAAAATCTGCCTCAGAGCATTTTTTTCTGGCTATACTACTCAGAGATAGCTCCACGTGGTCCTGCAGAGTGGTCCTAGCTACAGAGAACTGAGAAAAGCGACTACTTTCCAGATTTAAGTATTTTTTTCTGTTTTTTACTTGGAATACCTTCTCTTGCTTATTTTAAACAAGCTTATACTGTTTTTTTATCTGTTTGTTTGTTTAACTTAACTATTGAGGCTGCCCACTAAAGTGTGCTAGCCCGTGTAACTGATTTATTGCTGCCTTCTGTATTTCTGAGTGTTTTCTATCTAAAAACAAAAAAAAAAACAAAAAATAATCCTTGTTTTCCTGCCTCTCCTCGACTAGTTTAGACCAGTTTACAGGCTTTGCTGTATTCTGGGCTGTGGTGTAGTTCCTGTGTTGTCCATTACCTTACTTGGATAAGAAGGAAGTTTCTTTGCTCACCAGTGGGATTGGGGAGCCGTGAGCAGCCTATCTGTCCCTGAAGGAAGTGACCTCAGCACAAGAGCTGTAGTAATTGGTTGTTTTGGACCATTTCTAGCTCTTTTCAAGTTCCCTATTTAAAATCCGCATTAGCGTGGCTTTGCGCGATTGTGCCAGTTAAACAGGGTTAAACTTTTCCTGGTTCCGCCAAGTCTGCTATTCAAATTTTCCCTTAGAAAGCTCAACTCTTAGAATAACCAGTCTACTCATTATATTATAGGCATAGCACTTGTTCTCTAAGCTACTCTTCAAAGCAAGCACTCTCAAGCTCAAGTAACACTACATCCACCTACCACCCCAACCACTTCCCTTAAAGGCACAGCACTCTCTTATAATATTCTAGCATGTCGAGTGGTAGATTGCTACCATCTTCTCCTGCTCAGCTGGTTAATCTGGGAATCTTGAGACAATGCTATAATTGTCTCATGTACACAGACAACCCTCTCTTCCTCCCAACAAACACAAATACATGTGAGAGATGCAACTATATAGCCAAACTGGAGGCTGAACTCGCTCAACTCAGGACTGGCAAGACCAGAGAGGAGGAGAAGGTAACCACACACACAACAAACCCAGTCACACATAGACCTACCCCAACTGCAAATCAAGCACATAATAACACAAAAACATACTCGGAGGCTCTATTAAAAAGCTTACCAAAACAACAGAGGCTCCCAAAGCAGACACCTAAAAATCCACCACCTCAAAACATAACACATGCAACACATACTTCAATAAATCGGTGTGTCAATAAATCACAGCCCTTAAGGCCAAACACTATGCCTGATACACTAGTGATAGGTGACTCTATAGTCAGACACACTGACGTCCCACTTACCAGGCTGAGCAAGTAGAGGGTAACATTAAGCTGCCTATCGGGGGCTAGGATCCACCATATAACACACGCACTCAGGTCACTCAAAAGCATGTACAAATATGACTCCGTCATTGTCCATGCCGGCGTGAATGACCTGAGACGTACCTCCTTGGACTACATGAAAAGAGACATTGAGGAGCTCTCTGATTATGTAGCCCAGGCTGGCATGACCCTGACCCTGGGCAGCATCCTGCCCTCACCAAGAATGATGCCACAATACAAAGACAAGATGATCAGCTTTAATAATTGGCTCAATTACTGGTGTCATTCTAGGGGGATCCAATGTCTGTCTGCTTGCGATGACATGCTGGACAAGACACGTTGCTTCACAAGGGACGGCTTGCACCTGTCACCACTTGGCTTCCTGATATTGACTAAGGCTCTTGCCACCCCTATAGTGCCTTTTTTAGGCAAGGCTCAAAAGATGAACCCACCTCCTTAGAAAACAAAAATGGAAAAAAATTAAGGGTAATGCTGCTCAATGCCAGAATTCTAAATCTCAAGATGCAGGCTCTTGAAGCACTCCTCAGTATGGAGAACATCGATGTCTGCGCTGTAACCAAGACCTGGTTCAAGGCTCCTGAGAGAACCCCAGCACTACCAGGCTTTACCTTCCACCATGCTTTTCGGCCCCAAAACCCGGACCGAACCTCAAAGGGAGGGGGAGTGTCCATATTCATCAAGGATACACACACCTCTAGGCTAGTGGCAACTCATGAAGCATCGGAGACCATCCAGGTGCAGCTAACCTTAGGCAAAACTGCTATACAACTGGTTGCATGTTACAGACCACCCTCCCAATCTCAAGAACCCCACTCAGCCTTCCTGAAGACATTGGAAGATATGAATGTCTCACCAAATACCATCATATTGGGAGACTTCAACTACCCTAACATAGACTGGGTGCACTATTCTAGCCCTAACACCCTAGCCCAAAGTTTCCTGGAATTCATAAACTCAAATGCAATGAAACAGCTAGTCACCTCTCCCACAAGGGGGGATAATATACTAGACCTGATCATCACAAACATGGGGACAAAATGCTCCATACTGGAAGTATTGCCCTCACTGGTGAGATCTGACCACAAACTAATCACCCTGGATATACATAGGTTCATAGGTTCATAGATTCATACTAGGCTATCTGCCCTGGGGCAATTATAAGCCTAGCCTGATTCTGTATAGCTTATGCCACCTCTTGATTTGAGTATACTGTGCCCTTTTTAAGGTTTAGTTTACTGTGCCTCTGTCTAATAGTGACACAGGAGTAATCCCTGGGACAAACCTACGATCCCCCATCCTCCTATCGAGATTCTTATTGAAGAGATTCAGTGAGGTGCTCTGCCTTACATGAACTGGAATTCTATTCCAGAGCGAAGGGAGCCTCTGGGTTATGAACCTGTCACTCCAGCAAGTTCTATTTATTTCTGTGCTGAGGTTCAAGTCCCTTGAGCGTGTGGCTCTAAGGGATTTAGATTTACTGAGGTGGAGCATGTCCATTAATTCTGGATTTGACATAGCTTTGTATGTCAGGCATAGATCGCCTCAAAGTAGGCGGTATGCAACTGAGTAGAGCTGGAGTTTTTTTAACCGAGCAGCATATGGCATCTGTTTGAGACCCTTGATCCTCTTGGTGAGATACTTTTGCAGTCTTTCTAATTGCTGCAAATGTCGGGTAAGGTACATCCCAAAAGGGGCATTGTATTCTATGATGGGCCTGATAAGGGATGAATAAAGGGGCACAATTACCTCTCTTGATCTAGATGTGAAACCCTTCATGATGAGGTGGGTTATGTAGAAGGTCTTTCTAACCACTTTGGCAATGTGGTTTTCAAAGGAGAGATTGCTATCAACTTGGGTCCCCAGGTCCCTAATAACTTTCTCTGTACTTAATGGTTTTCCGCCTATGTGGTAATTTGTGGGCACGTTGTTTTTGCCAAAGGGTATGACTGTACATTTTTTGGCATTTAGCTTTAAACCATGGCACTGGCACCAGTTATCTGTCTCTGTGAGACCTTTTTGAAGGATGTTTGTGTCAGCTGGAGAGTCGATTATGGCGCCCAGTTTGCAGTCGTCTGCAAACTTGGTGAGCCATAGTCCTCCCACATTTGCCTGTACCTCAGAAAAGTATATACCGAACAAGAGTGGTCCCTGGACAGAACCCTGTGGGATGCCACTTGTGACCGGTTTCAAGTCTGACATGGCTCCAGCAACTCTCACTCTGTGGGCTCTGTCTTTGAGCCAGTTTACGACCCATCTTGTGAGATAGGGATTTATATTTAAGCTGGATAGCTTATCCATGATGCCCGAGTGGGGTATTGTGTCAAATGCCTTTGCAAGGTCCAGATAGGCTGTGTGGACTACCTTCGCTTCATCTATGGCTTTGGTGACTGTTTCGAAGAAGTCAACCAGGTTCAAAAGGCAGGATCTGCCCTTGACAAAGCCGAACTGGGTAGGATCTAGTGTCTGTAGGTCCCCAATGTCTTTGTTTATGAGCTCCATGATGATCCTCTCCATAGCCTTGCAGACTAAGCTAGTCAGGCTTATGGGGCGATAGTTTCCAGGGTCCGTAGAGGCTCCACCTTTGTGGAGTGGGACCACTGTTGCTGTACGCCATTCTGTGGGCACATATCCTGTAGTGAGGCTGAGATTGTATAGCTGTTTTATTTGAGGGATTAGTTCCTCTTGGAGTTCATGTACATTTACCACCTCCACCCCCAGCACAAAAGACTACAGTGAGAAACTTCTCAAAAGCCGACTTTACACTTCTCAAGACTGAGATGGTATTATTTAAGCCCTCAGGGCCAATGGAAACCACATCCCACAATGCTGAATCCTACACAAATGCTTTCTACGGACATCTCCAAGAATGCATGGATCATGCAATCCCAAATAAAACCAAGACCCTCTCCACCAAAAGAAAGTGTCCTGTCTGGTGGACCACAGCCATAAACAAATTGTATAACAAAAGAAGGAAGCTACTGCAAAACAGAGCAAAATCCCATAAAGGGAGGGCATCTCTGATCAGCACCAGTAGAAAGCTATGTTCTCTCATAAAAATATCCAAGGCCAACTTTGAGAGAAAAATTACCAAGGACACTAAAGATAACCACAAGGCATTCTTCAGTTATGTTAGAAACCTGGGCGGAAACACTCAGATATGCTCAGAGTTAGTACACAACGACAAAAAATTTACCGAACCCACAGATATTGCCAACATTCTGGCAGACAGGTTCAGTGCAAATTTCTTCCCTCCCTCACCTCCAAAAGAAGAAATACTCATCCCAGCTAAATGTAACCTCCCTGTCATCTCTGATGTCCAGGTGAGAACCGCCCTCAACAAAGCAAAAAACACAGCATCTATGGGACCTGATGGTATCCCCGGCTGCATGATACGTGAACTCCAAGAGGAGCTAAACCCGCATATAAAAATGTTATTTAACCTTAGCCTTACTACAGGATATGTACCTGAACACAGCAACAGTGATACCACTCCACAAGGGAGGCTCCACTACAGACACTGGGAACTACTGCCCCATAAGCTTGACCAGCCTGATTTGCAAAGCTATGGAAAGAATTATTATGGAACTCATAAACAACGACATTGGGGACCTACAGACACTTGATCCCACCCAGTTCAGCTTTGTAAAAGGCAGATCCTGCCTTTTGAACCTGGTTGACTTTTTTGAAACAGTCACTAGAGCCATTGATGAGGGCAAGGCAGTCCATACAGCCTACCTAGACTTGGCTAAATCCTTTGACACAATACCCAACTCGGGGATCATAGAAAAGCTAAACAGCTTAAAAGTAAATCCATATGTCACAAGATGGGTTGCAAACTGGCTGAAGAACAGAACCCATAAAGTCAAGATTGCAGGAGCCATGTCAGACTCAAAGCCAGTCACAAGTGGTGTCCCACAGAGCTCTGTGCTGGGACCCCTCTTGTTCGGCATTTACTTCTCAGATGTGAAAGAAAACATGGGAGGGTTGTGGCTGACAAAGTTCGCAGATGACTGCAAACTAGGCGCCATAGTCGATACACCAGCTGACACATACATCCTACAGAAAGGCCTCACCGAAATGGACAACTGGTGCCGGAATCACGGCCTTAAACTGAATGCCAATAAATGTATAGTCATCCCCTTTGGGAAAAACAAAATACCCACAAATTATCACATAGACAGTAACCCACTGAGTACCGAAAAAGTAATCAGAGACCTGGGGACCCAAGTTGATAGTGACCTCTCATTTGACACCCACGTTGCCAAAGTGGTTAGAAAGACTTTCTACCTTGCCCACCTTATCAGGAAGGGGTTCACATCCAGATCAAAGGAGGTCATCATGCCCCTGTACTCCTCCCTTATCAGACCCATGATTGAGTACAATGCCCCATTTGGTATGTACCTCACCCGGCACTTACAACAGCTGGAGAGACCCCAGAAGTACCTCATCAAGAGGATCAAGGGTTTCCAACATATGTCATATGCTGCCAGGCTAAAGAAACTCCAGCTCTATTCAGTAGCATACCACCTGCTCAGAGGTGATCTGTGCCTGACATACAAGGCCATGTCCAACCAGGAATTGATGGACATGCTCCACCTCAAAAAATCAAAATCCATAAGAACCACGAGAGCCAAAGATTTAAACCTCAGTACAAACATGAATAGAACATGCTGGAGGGACAGATTCATAACTCAGAGGCTTTCCATACTCTGGAACAAAATCCCAGTCCATGTTAGGCAGAGCCCCTCACTGACTCTCTTCAAGAGAAATCTTGACGAGTGGATGGGAGATCGTAGGTTTACCCCAGGGGTCACCCCTGTATCACTACTTAACAAAGGCACAGTAAACTAATTTTAATAAGTAAGGGGGTCTTCAATGTGTCACTACTAGACAAAGGCACAGTATTGTAAATTTATTCTATACACCTTAGTACCACTACATGGGGTGGCGAAAGCCACATCTCTAGGGCTAGGCTTGCAAATGCCTCAGGGCAGATAGCCTAGTACTAAACTATGAAACCATGAAACAATAATGTTTTTTCATTTGATCAAAAATACTATCTACAAACAAAAGGAGAAGCAATGTGAACATCATGCGCTAACTCCTATGCGAATATAGTGATGGTACATTGGGAGAGCACCAATATTACAGAAGTAGAAGGAAGGAGATGATACATTCCCTTCTACAAAAGGTTTGCAGATGATCCCCCGGATTTACTAATCTTCCGTGCAGGACTAGTTTAGTCCTGCATGGAAGCGACTATTTAGGAGCAGGACAGCAGCGTGCCATGCATATTAATGAGGCACGCTGCCCGAGCTACTAGGCTTGCATGGAACATGTAAGAGTGCAGGAGGCATGTCTGAGAGCAGAGCTCTCAGAATAAACATGCCCCCACAATGTAGAACAGCAGAAAGGCGTATGAAATGAGCTAGACCGCTCACAGGTAACCGCATATCCCCACCAACAGTCCCCCTTGTGTATAACAAAAACAGAATATATAAACAAATTGAAGAAATCCTTTTTTTTTAAAACTCCGATTAGAGCTAACGAGGAAGATATATGCAAATGAAGCAGTATAACAATAGTGTGTGGGCAGAGAATTCGCCTTACGCGCAGGCATTCCTGGTTCGAGTCCCACTGCAGCACATTCCATTTTACATGGCAAAGCACATTATGACCAATATTTTTGTTGCATAACCCACTAAATAACATATATTTATGAACTGGAGTACTGCAGTAAATGCACATGTGAGGTGTCATTGTCATAATGAATAAGGCACTAGTAAGCAGGTTTAAGCACAAATAAGCAGTAGTAAGCATATTTAAGCACTCGTAAGCGGCCTTAAGCCCATTTGCGCAGTAGTAAGCAATGTCTACCCTGGTTAAGCAATTCTAAAGCTAACTCTCTGTAAGCAGATGTAACGGCAGGTTGGCAGTGCTTACTGTCATGCAAACCCGCATACAACTGCTCAAAAGTGCCTTAATCACTCTGTATCTAATTGTCCTTGTTCTGCCCATGAACAAAATAAACAGCCATGCAGGTCTCGAACCCTCTACACCATAGTCCCAATAGTTGTCCACCAAGCCATCACAGAAGTACAGAAGAATGAGGTAGTAGCTAACAAGTCCTCACCATAGTATAACCAAACTGAACCTGTGAAAGGCATCAGTATATAGTCATATGTGCCATAACCCACTACAGAACATAAATATGTGAACTGGAGTACAGCAGAAATCCAGAAGTGAAGTGTAATTGTAATAGAGTGTTGAAGTCACCAATAAAACACAAGGACCCCACAGAGTGTATGTACACATCAATCAGGGATACTAGGCATACATATAAGGTGTAATGAATATTATACAATGACCCCCCGTTAAATATTCAAAAACGTGCATGCTGATTGGTCAGCGTGCACATTGTAAATCAGAGTTATAGTAATGCAAAAAGGTCTGGTCACCCGGACTTTTTCCATTACTATAACTCTTTTTTTTTACAGCAACGGAGAACGCAAGATCTCCATTGCATCACACTGTTGCGCTATGTTAAATGGGTTTAACATAGTGAGACAGCTTTATAAAAGCAACAGAGATTCTCCGTTGCTTTTTTTTAAAGCTGTCTCGCTATATTAAACTTATTTAACAAAGCAAGACAGTTTTTAAAAAGCAACGGAGATCTTTCTTTCTCCGTTGCTTTTTTCAAAACTGTCTCGCTATGTTAAATGGGTTTAACATAGCGAGACAGCTTTAAAAAAGCAACAGAGAATCTCCGTTGCTTTTTTAAAGCTGTCTCGCTATATTAAACTATTTAACATAGCAAAACAGTTTTTAAAAAGCAACGGAGATCTTGCTTTCTCCGTAGCTTTTGCCCATAGTTCTGATGTACTGCATAGGCATGCACATGCGCAGTACATTAGAACTGCCGTTGAATACCAGACAGCTGCGGAAGGGCAGCAAGGAGCCATTATACAATGCCATTATTTAAGAAAAGTAATTTTTTTTTTTCTTAAATAATGTCATTGTATAATAGCAATAACCCACTTCTGGGTGTGGGTAATGCTGGATTTACCCACGGTTGGCTTTGATTGGCCACTCGGGCTTCGCCCTCGTGACCAAACCACACTAACCGTGGGTAAATCCAGCATTACCCACACCCAGTTGTGGGTTATTGCTATAATAACACGATGCCAAAAAGGCATTATAATGAAAGTCTAATGTAAGCAATGCTAAGCATTGCACAGGCCAGCTTAGGAGGTGTGAGCAATGTGTAGACCAGCAAACTCATTGTGCCCAGTGGTAAACCCTTTTAAACAATAATAACAAAATGTACCTTGGTTGGATAAAGTGCTCCCAAAACACTTAAAATACTAAGTAATGTAAACCAAAAAATAATGCTAAGTGAGAGAGCACAGCAGATCAATGAACCAGAATTTCTTGTTGAACAAAAAGGCTTTAATCCACGATAATCAAATAATGCTGCAGCTGATGAGTGCTTTCACTCACAAAATGAGTTTCTTCAGATCAAAATGCTGCTACCCATGATGCTCATATATATATACAATCAGCAAAAATCAATTAACTATTAATTAACAAATAAAAATTGTATCACATCATAACACCATTAAAACTCATACATTCATAAAACCATGTCACTATAAATCAACTCATCTGATTTCTACAAAATGTTTAAACAATTATTAAGAATTATACATAAAAAATATTATTATATATATTAAATTATATATAAAAATAATATATATATATATATATAAAAACTTCTAAAAAAGCTATTTCAACATATATAGCAGTTGAAACATAATGTGTCAATGAAGTCAAAATATGTACAATTAAAACACCAATATTGTGAATCATATGCGGAACATTTGAAAGACATATGAAAAACGTAGCGCCCTATACTATCTATGTTTAATGTTTATATTCCTTCTTTTTTTGAGAGCTGGTTTTATTGAAGCTCTTTCATTTAAGCCAGACCCCCTGTCCGCCCTCAGTCTTGTAATCCACTTGCTTTCCCTATCTTCTGTGTGGTTCCTTATGTCTCCCCCTCTAGTACAAGGTTCAATTATTTCTAAAGCCCTGAAAAGGAAAGTATGTGTATTTCCTAATTCCGCTACATGTTTGGCCAATGCATTCTTTGTATTTCCTTTTCTGATATGATATGTATGCTCACGTATCCTATCCTTCAGCTGGCGATTTGTTTTGCCCACATAGAATGCATTGCATAACTGGCAGACTGCCAGATATACAATATTCATGGTGGTACATGTTGCATCCACTTGGGTTTTAAATTGCATATTGGAATCAGGATGTACAAATAATGTACTGCTATCAATGTAAACACATTGGTTACAATGCCGACAAGCCTTCGTGTGACAGGACCCAGATCCTTTCTCATCCTTCTTGGAATAACATAGAAGTCTTTTCAAATTTAACTTATTCCTATACAAAAAATTGGGTTCATTCCCTACCACCTGCCTAATCCCATCGTCTGTGCATAGTATAGACCAATGTTTATTAAATATATCCTTAAGAATTCTATTATCACTGGTGTATGGTAATGAAATCCTAATGACATTGTTGGCAGTTGGTATATCATGGTGTAACGTAGGTCTAGGTCCATAATATGGTGCTGCTCTATTCTGCCTGAGCTCATGCATATCATTAAATTGCCTTACAATCTCTCTATTACTGTAGCCCCTCTCCTTCAATCTCTCTTTCAAGTCATGCATGCCTCCTTCAAAGCCCGCCTCAGTGGCATTAAGCCTAGAGACGCGCATGCCTTGTCCTCTAATTATGTTATTAAATATATAACTGGGATGCATGCTTGTTCTCAATAACATAGTATTACGATGGCATGGCTTCCGAAACACCCCTGTATTCAACAATCCATTGTCCATCTTCTCAATAAACAAATCTAAAAAGTCTAGCCTGTGTGTTGAATAGCACATAGTGAACACTAAATAATTGGTCAAGCCATTGATCATTCCATGAAATTCATGTAACGAATCAACATCTCCTCTCCATAGCATAAACACATCGTCTACAAAACGTTTGTAGAATATACTAGATCGTTTGAATTCATTGGTCCTAAATAGCACTTCATTCTCCCAATATGCCAAAACATATTGGCATAGCTGTTTGCACATGGCGTACCCATGGCTACCCCAGCTTGTTGTTTGTATATTGTCTCATCAAACATGAAAACATTGTTCTCAAGTACAATGTTCAACAAATGTGTCAAAAGTTCTATTTGGCTTGGTGCAAATGTACTATTGTCCAGTAGATATTGCCTCACATATGTAATGCCCAAATCATTGGGTAGTACTGTGAACAGTGATTGAATATCAAACGTAACCAGTACCAATTCATCACTATTTATCCCACCTTTCATGCAATCATAAAGTTCAAGTAAGAATTGTTTTGAATCCCTTAGTATAGTCGGATTCATATTCAGTATAGGGCGTAGATGTTTTTCTATGTATACAGATATGTGTTCAGTGACCCAACCCTGTCCTGACACTACTGGTCTCATGGGTGGGTCACTGACATTTTTATGTATCTTTGGAAAACCTTGTATGACAGGAATAAGCGGGTTAGGAATCGTAAGATAGTCAAGCAACTCTTTCTCAATAATCTTGCCATTAAACATATCAAGAAGCTCATTCCCTATTTCAAATATCATACTTCTCACTACAGAGAGATCAATCCCTAAATAGAACTTGTCACTCAATAACCTTGTCATTGCTGAATAATAGAATGTGGTATCCATCCTTTTAAACAATGCCATCCTTAGGCAAGCATGTTTGTCCATTGCTTAGCCTTTTCAAAACGACCAATCACAGAAAAGTGCGGGAAATTGGCCCTACTTAACTCAAGAGGTGGGAATACATCTTATAACTGGTTGTAGCTTCCCCTTGCAGGCACTATGGCAGTAAGGAGAGAAGGAGTGCACTTCTGGGTGCAGTGCTGGTGCATCCAGGAGTCCAATGTCATAGCAGGATTCCTAGTTAAAGACCATGCTCAGAGACTGCTGCAGGGCCAGTACCAGGGCTCCCAATATAAGGTGGAGGCCTGGGACTGTCTCTCCCACGACCTCACCAGTACGACTGGCATAACCAAACTGGTGAGCAGGTCAGGTACCACTATGCCAACCTGAAGCAGTGGAAGGTGGACCTCTTGGAGGAGTGGCCCCAAGAGGCTAGAGCATAAGGGAATGTTCCAGATGTGTGTAAGTATTGCCCCAGTATGTGTGTAATAATAGCCAGTTCAGGCATATCATGGATAAGTATGGCTAAATATTCTTCTTATGTTCCCCACAGCTGCAGTGGAGTGGGCCATGAACCAGGAGGCCCACATCGACTGCCTGGCGAGGTTGCAACATGAGGCATGTCAGAAATACTCATGCATTTACTGTCATAGGAAATAAAAATATAAGTAGTAGTAAATAAATTGCTAGTATAAAACCTGTTTTGTTCAAGGCAAGTACTGCCTACACTAGCGGATATGGCAGGAAGAGTCTCATATTGTTTGTATGTTAATAAAAGTGTAATATCCTGACAAAACAGGTCTAACTGCTGGACTGCATGTGTATATTCTGGTATCATATGGTAATGTAGATTTGCATACATGTAATAGTACTGTTGTATTAAGCATTGTTACCCACACCATGCACCATAAATTGAATGTGTAGGAATGCCTGTATATGACAGATGTAATCCCCAGAGGCCATTTAGCACAACTGAGAGACACATAGACAGTAAACAGGAAAAATGCAGATGACAAAAAAACAATAGCACATGCACCTGAGATGTGACCTGTTGTTTTTTTAGCATACACAGCCATGGTTCGAATCCTGCCAGGGGTAGTAGTCTGTATATAGAATCATACCCCACAACTGTACAGATATGTCCAGAATGTCTATTAAAGTGGCCCATATCTATTGCCTATCAACCTGTCCCCTTGGGAAATCAGTGAGATGATCCTAGACGTATAGGCAGCAAACAGGAAATACAACTGATTGACACATCTATGACAAACCTGGCACACTAGCAACTCCACAATACCTTATGTGACTAAGAAGCAACATATGTCCCATTTACACCCCAACCTGTTAATCTGTAGTCAGAGTGTGTACAGTAACAGAGTGAGATGTATGTGCATAATAGTAATGTGGAACCTGCTACTGTTTGTGGGAACATTCAGGTAGTGCTAATAAACATTCCTCCCACAGGTTTGTCAAATATCAACACTGTGCCCAGAAATACAAGAATGATATGCAGTTGTTCTGAATAATGAGGTATTACACATCACTGTCACCCACACTGTCCTACAACATATAACTGTCTAGGAAATCTGTATAAGAGTGTTGTTATACAAGGTCAGAATGCATAAGCACAGGGGATTAATAAGACAGAAAGTAGATTGGAGATATGCAGCAATATCAATATAGCAGACACAACTGTGATGGACAGTGTTTAAGTTGTATCAGACACAGCCATGACATGAATCCTGGGAGTGGAATTAGACTGCATATAGATTCATACCCCACAACTGTACACATGAGGCCAGAATGTCCAGTATATGTGACCATATCTGCTGCCTGCCCCCCTGTCCCCTGATATGTCTGTGGGATGATTCCAGATGTGTAGCCAGCAAACAGGGAATACAAGTGATTGTCAACCATCATGAGAACACACCTGTCACTGTAGCAACCCCCAAAATGGTTAGGAGAGTAATATTTCAAGTAAGTCCTATCTACACTCCCATGTTGTCAAGCTGTGACCAGAGTGTGTACAGTAACAGAGTGAGATGTATGTGCATAATACTAATGTGTAATTCAGAACTTTGTGTGGCAAAAGTCAGTTAGTGCTAACAAAAATTGCTCCCACGGGTACGTTGGATATGAATACTGTGCTGAGAAATACAGACCAATATAACCTGTACTGGTACTGTTCACACTGGTATTGTAGGGGATTGTGAGTGTTGCAGGTTCTCTGAATAATAAAGTATCACTGGTCACTGTCACCCACACTGTGCTACATAATATAACTGTGTGGGACAGCATGTATATGTGTGCCAGGTCACTAAAGGTGGAAGAGAGCAATATTCTAGATATGTCCCGGCACACCAGCATGTGGTCAACACATGGCCAGAGTCTGTGCAGAAAGAGTTGGATAGCTATGTGCAAAACAACAACCCGGAATCTGGGAGTATGTGTAGAAACATTTAGTTAGTGTTAAGAAAAATTCCCTCCACATGTATACCAGGTAACAGGTGTATACTGCAGGTAAATCTGGTTCATGTGTAATGATGATATCAGTGACCAAAGTGAGGCCATAGGGCAGTGTAGTAAGACTTGTAAGGTACAGATAACAGCACTGACTAGGAATGTAATGTGGACTACAGGAATATTCTACTTGTTAATTGACATCTTTCTCCCCCCACCATATCTCCAACAATAAGCAGCATACCCACCTCAACTGGTATGTAATGACTCTGATAATGTCCATTTGTTTGATAAATATTTTCATGGTTCCCATGCATGTGCTATATGGAATAATTCCAACAATGGTGGCATGGTGCCATCAATCTATCTGCATGCTGTTCCTATCACCACTGTGGTCCCATATATGCATGTGTTCTGTTTGCTATGCAACTGCTCCATATCTGGTGTCTGGATTAATGGGAATATCTATGCATGCCGTTATACCTAACCCTGGAATGTGTTGACTATTACTAACCCATATATGATGATGAAATCTAAACACTATAGCATACTTGGGAAGGACGGTCCCAGCGGACCCACCTGTCCCACCTCAGCTGGCTGTGGCACCGGGCAACAGCATGTCTGGGGCCCAACCCCAGACCTCCCTTTCCATTGATCCTGCACCACCTTCTGGTGGAACCACCTCAGAAATGGGGCTCACCCACCCCAGGAGTGGGTGTGGACAGGCACCTGTCACCCGTTGCCAGGTTGGGGTCGTGGTGTGTAGAGCGATCAACGAGCAGTTCGGTGATCTTCTATACCAGCTCGAGGGACATATGTCTCAATTAGAGAGTCAGTCTGGCTCTGCGGCTCAGCCCCCAGCATAGCCACCTTCAGGGCTGTGAAGGTGCAGTGGTGACTGCCCATGGGTGGGGACCTCAGTCCCACTGTTACCACTAGGGGGCTTGTGGGCTTCTGATATCCCAACACCCCTCCCCATCAAGGTTTTTACCCCCATGTGTCATACACCACCCCTATATGCATCTTGTGTGTCTTGTCTGTTAACCTACACAACCTACCTCCCCAAATATATCTACTACCCCTCCCCAACATCCCACTCTCAGCAGAAAAAAAGGGCAATCTATTCCCACAAAAAAATTCCACCCCATAAATAGCTGTCCATTTCGTACAGTTGTCCACTGGACACATGCAGTCCAGTCTAATTGGCATCACAACTTATTATTGTTGTCCTGAGCCCTCTCCCAGCGATTTGAGTATCCAAATCTACCTCCAAATTCAGGGTATATGCACAGCTGTTGCTGTAGAAGAAAGGGGCAGCTATGGCTCTTCTTTACACCATTTCTGCACATCCCTAGCTATTTTCCCTACTGTCTTTCCCTCTTTGTGCCCCTTTTATACCACTTTCCTATCAATCCTTTTTTATTTTCTTTTAAAGAAATTAGCATGGAGGTAAGTGGGAGTAAGCACTTTTAAGCAGCAGTAAGTGGGTCTAAGCCTGTTTGCACAGGAGTAAGGAATGCCTACACTGGTTAAGCAATTTAGAAGCTAACTGAGTATAAGAAACAGTAACTGGAAGTTAGCAGTGCTTACCTCCGCGCACACATGTGCAGACCCACTTACAACTGCTTTAAAGTGCCTTAATCACTCTGTATCCAATGGCCCTTGTTCTGCACAGTAACAAAATAAACAGCCCCTGCATGGCTCAAATCCAGGACCCTGCACACCATAGACAAAGTGATTTACCTCTAAGCCATGCCAGATATACATGACCCTGATGATTTCAAAAACATATCATCCAGCCCAGTCATTAAACAGTACAAATAATGTAGTCTAACATTTAGATGTATGTGTGTGTGTAAATATATTAATATCTGAACAGATACAACATATCTATATATGTATATATATATATATATATATATATATATATATATATATATATATATATATACATATAAATATATATGAACATATATTCATGTGAATGCCTCCATCAACACATGTATATATCTATACCTTTATGTCTACATATACACAGCAAGTTACATATATGTAAGCAGACATATATCTATGTAGGTATATACAGACATAGTTATATTTATATATATGTAAGCAGATGTATATATATCCATATATATATATATATATATATATATATATATATATATATATGGACATACATATGTAGACATCAATGGGAGATTAACTAAATAATATATGTCCACATGCACCTTTAATGGGGTTGAGAGGCCCTAAACAATATACGTCTTGTAGGAATGGGTATTCCCACCCCCCCACAGCCAAACATGTCAGCCCTGCAATACACTACCAAGTGTTGCAGATCCCATAACCAGGTCCTGACATGACATGGGCACATGATGTTAACAGTACTACATCCCACCTGTATGATGTCAGGCTGGTATTGGTAACATATCATGCAGTACAGTCTGGCTGCCATAGAAAGTGTAAAATGTGGAAGCTATCAACATCCCCAGGATACATATACACAGACTCATATATGCAGATACAGATATACACACACACACACACATATATATATACATATATATATATATATATATATATATATATATATATATATATATATATATATATATGTACATATGACTACACATACACACGCAGAGATATGTACAGTAAGATACTTATGTAGTAGGTGCACACAATATGGAACAGCCACTATGCCTACAGTTAACACCCTAACAACTGGACACTGGATGAGCCACCCATACAAATGGCATTTGTTGCCTGCAACATATACCCACAGAGAGGTCATAGGATAAAACACCATGCACAGGTTTGCAGAAATTGAATACCTTTTATTGTGTACCTTTTCATATTTATATGCCATGTCATATAGCTGTTCAGCCACTGACATCCATATAAACAGAGTAATGCAACTGTGAAACAGTTATACTAATACAGTAGTCTGGAAAGGTCCAAAACTGTTGCTGTCCAGGCCAAGCCCTTTAAATCGTACAATAGTAAAGACAGACTGGTCCACAGAATACCACACAATCAACAGTAAGTGATGTAGGTGTATAGTCCAGCAGCCTCTATAAACACTCTATACACAATCACTAGGTGGTAAAGACTTCAGTTGACCAAATGGGATGTAACGGTTACATAATAAGGCATAGCTGACACCATCACAGGCACACTGGTAAACAGAACAGTCTGTATGGCAGGAGGCAGTAGACCTGCAGTAACTCACTTTATGTAAGTAATGTCAAGATAGGTAAAATGTATGGTACTGTAAATCCAGATCCCTTAAGGCAGCTCACCCCTGATACCCCCACGTTTTGTAACAGCCTAGGTTATGTATGGTGCATCCCCTCTCCTTGACTCAATAATGCAGGGACATATACCACTGTTACATATACTGGCCTCTGGAGTGTATATGGACACACGTGTATTGTGTAGGTGAAGCCCACACATATATGGCCCTAGCCCCACTGTATGTGTGAGGGATACAACAGCAGCAGTGAACTGCTGGCAGGAATGGCAGCATGGTATACGTATATGTGCATATGTACCACTATCTGTATCTGTGTAGACATATAATGTTCTGTATATGTAAATATCTGGATGTGTATATGCATATCTATGTACATATACACACCCATCTATATATGTCGATATGTACATGTGTAATTATCTATATAGATATGTGGATAATCATATGTACATATATATTTACCATATGTCCTGAACATGGGGTGTAGCCCTACCTCAGCCCCTATAGTCCCAACTTCTTAGTGCAAGGGGATGTCAGGTATGTATAGCAGGTATATTAGTAGACTATTGCTACTGTAATAGGGATTGTCTTCACAGACATGGCGTGTGTGCGAGGTCACATCTGCTTTTCACATGTGCACCATTGGCTAAAGACAGACATCCTAAGGACATCATAATACAGTACCACTGCAAACACACAATGTTCCTGTGGACTACAGCAGAGATATTGGACAATAGATGTGGACATTCTGACACACTTTGTACAGTACAGAGGTATACACATAGCCCCTTAGTGCAGAACATGTGAACCAAGCCTGATATTATGGATGTTAACAACCATGTAGATGGGTATAACACATAACGACTGGTATACATTTGCCCCCATAGGTTATGCATTCACACATCCCTGTCTGTCCTGACACATAATAACTGCTGGTACAGAGGTGCCATGGCCACATATTACCCACTAGATATTGACATACATCTGTACAGCATCCCATCACTCTGCTTGACATACATGACTGTAAAGGGAGGCCCAGCAGCAGTACATCTGGCAAGTATCTAGACATGACATCTCACTGGGTAAGTACACTAAGCTGCTAGGCATGTAACAAAACACTGTGCAGGCTACAGGCAGACTGGCTTAATACTGGCCTACATCTCCTATGTGGGAATGCACATGTACCTGCATATATAGCAGGCTCTATAGGCATGTCACAGCACAGGGTATGATACACCTGTGTGAAAGTGCATAACCACAACCAATGTGAACACAGCCACAGCCACATATGGTAAGCTACCATAATATTACAGTATATGGACTATCTGTTCAACACCATCCTCATATGTGCCACTCACACACTAACCCTACATATACTGGGCTGCTACACAGTGTGGTCTGATGCCTGTCTGTGGTATGGGACATGTGTGTGTATGGCCCTACAAACATGTAAGCCGATACCGTAACATACAGTGGAGCAGCATATAACATCAGATAGGATGGGACCTAGAACGATGACATCTACCACAGTCTGTACACAGGCCACGGTACATATTAACAATACACACAGTATCGGCATTCACCATAAGTACACAAACCTCAGTACTGTACAAAAAAACACAGATTGTCCAGGTTATGTCATCAAATATAACCCCTACTGTACATAACATGTAGCAGTCTGATATCTCACTGGCTTGTTATCAGATATGATGACACTAATGATGGTGTACAGCACATATACACCTCTTAATGCATGACATATGTACAAAGGTTGACAAAGTTGTGGCTGGAAGCACATACACAGGGCCAGTATTGACATGTTGCTGAGATAACCTCATACATTTACTGCTGTAACACGGTTTATCACAACATATGTCCTATGAAGGATATGAAGTCAGTAAATGTCACTGCTTTCACGATCTACAGACTGCAATCCTCACACTACCTTCTTCAGTTCACAGATACATGATCTGTGGGTAACACATGAAATCAAAGGCAACACACTGCCCAGTCTGCAGATGACCCTACAGAGGGGGAGTCCTAATAAACATAGAACTGACATGGCAAGTATTAATACATGTAGGACAGCCATATCCGCACACACCCTGTTAAACCAACATTACTCCAAATGCAGTATAGCAGCACTTACAGTCTGTAGTCAGATCAGGCACATCCCCCTCCTGTGTGTTGGCCTGTTTCCACAGTGTATGTTGTCAAAGGTAAATCCCCAATCCATCTGAGATGCTGTTTGCCAAACAATAGATCGAGTTCCTGCTCACAGTGAATGAAAAGGCCGAACACCAACATGATGTTCCAAGATATTGGAATATGTTTCCATGCAACTGGCTATGTGAATGTTACCATAGCTGTTCCACATGCAATCAGCTAGGGAAGGGCTGCAATTTGTGCAGAAGCCATCAGCTGATCATGAGCATCACTTAAAATACACATGCTGCTGCCTAAGCAATGCAGGTGTAGGTCTCCACATCCACCAGTGAGGGAGTGAGAGAGGCAAACAGAGGCAAAGACATGTCAGGGGAGGGGTGGGAGAGTAAAACTTAAGCATGTTTGTGTTACACCCCTACCAGCACAGGGTATCAAACCCCTGATGACTATGTAGTGCTATCACAGTTCTATGCAGTTATTGGATGCACCACCCATGGTACATGTTGTGGAGCCCTCAGAACATATATGTGATGGTGAGTGACATCTGCAACAGGGATAGCTATATGTTAGGTGAAGTACATGTGCCTGTCTGCATGAACAGGTTCCAGTGTCAACACAGCCACACTCTCACAGGGAAGCACACAGATTGACACACTTGGCAGGGCCAGGATTATGACTCATCACTAGTGAGATTCCCAGCACACATTACTGTGCAGGTATCACATGCACCACATGGGTCATACAGAGGTTATATGGGCAAAGAGTATGGGGAGGTGTCTGACATCAGACAGAATGCTTCAGTATGACAATGGGGGTTTTAGTTAGTGTGGATGCAATCATATGCATCATACAACACACACACACAAACACAGAGGGTGCCGGTACTGTGCATTTCTGCACGGGTATGTGGTGGTCATCTGTGCCAGATGGCTATACAAGGCTAGGTGATGGGTATACCTTGGCATCAGTCCACATGACAATGGTCTGCATTGTGGCTCAGGGCTGTAGTTTCTGCATTTGTTCACACAGGTCAGTATTGTATCCACGATTCAGTCACATGGGTGACTATTACGTATGGCCAATGCTGTGCATCGCTTGCCATGTATGTGTTCCTTAGGCCATGACATGGAGTGTGTCTAGGATGTGCACACCTCCCACATGCATGTACAGTGACATGTGTAACTGTACCTGGGGTGTCTGGCCCATGTTGTGCACACAGATTATCATCAGATGTGCCAGTCTTGGCCACCTGTGGTGGGAACTGGTAATGTACAGCAGGTTTACCCTGCACCTACATTGATAGCATGCTGCCAGCATTCCCTTCTGTCAGTGGCATCTGTCCCTACAGGGCATGTTTTCAGGCATGGTATGCCCTTTGTGGGTCACATGTGATGGCACCACAGGTGTTGCAGGTGCCCAGAGGAGAACATGGGGAAGGTGCACTATCTGTATGTATGTGCCTTTTGAACAGATGGACAGGGTGCCATGCCCTCTGTAGTCCACTGCAATCACTCCATAGTTACTATCAGTGGCCAACATGCAGTGTACTACCCATACATTGGCTGTTGCTTAGGTGCATGTGTGTGTGTGTGTGTGTGTGTGTGTGTGTGTGTGTGTGTGTGTGTGTGTGTGTGTGTGTGTGTGTGTGTGTGAGACATGAGCTGAGAGTGTGCTCTGGGTAATAATGGGGTTGCTAACTGTGATTGCCTGGCCTTGATGTAACATGTATGGGTATGGATTTGCACCCAGCCTCTCGGCTATTTCACATCTGTTATCCCTGTACGGTGGACATTGTGATATATACTAGGGCAACCATATAAGAAATTTGCAAAGCCCGCTCCACATTGGGCCCAGATGTCACATACTCACACCCACCTCCACACAGGATACGAGTTACAAACAAACACTTGTCATGTCTGTGATTAGAACCCCTACCCAACTAGTTTATTACACTACAGCACTACGCTGTTATAGTACGTGCCACGGAGATTACTAGAGTACTCCTTCCACAAAGGTGTATATCACATTGGATGACATCAGCAGGATTGCCAATGTAGGACATTGGAATTGTAATCAGTGTGGCTAGGCTAAAATGCATTGCTCCCTACACAGACAGTGACACACACACAAAACATCCACAACCAACATGTGTGGGTAGAGAACCCCTTAAAAAACAACAGATAAAGCATTAATAAAATAAGCAATAAAGGACCACAGCTCCAAAGGCAAACCAAAACTTTAATCTGTGAGTGCTTTCGTTCACTCAAATCAAATGAACTTCTTCAGACAAATTCAAACAGTAAAACTCCTCCTTAAATAACCAAGAAATCACATGACCAATAAAATGAATTACATCACAAGTTTAAAACTGATTGTTGAAAGACATATACATATTTATAAATATATTTACATATACTTTAAAAGAATTTTTAAGCACAAAGTGGAGAATTATTAATATATAAAAACAATCAAAAAGGTGCATCCATACAAACCTATAAGTACATAAATATTATATTATAAGAACATTCTATACTGAATTTCATAAAGTCATTCAGCATAATAAACTTTTAAGCTTGAGTAAACACATAAGAGAACACTGCTCATTAAGGCCTGGGTAACTATGCGCATTTAAGGTAATTTGCCACCATAACTCTTGTTTTTCGAGTAAAAGGGATGTATGCCCACCTCTAGGGCCCTCCATCACCTGGTCGATCATCTTAAATTTAAAGTGGTGTCCAGGGTTGTCCCTTATGTGGTTGGTCAAAGCATTATTTTCTCTGTTTCTATTTATACTATAAATGTGTTCATAGATTCTTTCTTTGAACCTACGATCGGTTTTTCTGATATAAAATGCCAGAGTTGACATCTTGCCAAATATACCACACTTTTAGAGTTACAGTCATATCTAGCAGTGAGTGAAAAAGTGAGTGTTTGCAAGAGAGAAACATCAATGGAGTTTCAGGGGAACAAAATGTTCATTTTTCTACATACAACAATGGTTAAATGAAATGAGGAGGCACCAAAAAGAAGGCAAAATTGTGGAAAAACAACCACTGCAACAAATGGAGACAGCAGCAAACTGGGAAGTACAGCTTGAAGAAAATGAAAATGAGCCTGGGACTGTTATTTGTGGTGAAGAAAACAACCACAGTGAAGCAGCTGTTACTTTTGGTGAGGAATACAACCACAGTGAAGCAGCTGGACATCCTGTTATTTAAACTAACCAGCAAGGTGACTTTAATATATTTAACTTTACTACTGTGACTATAGAACCTAATTTAAATGAACTTTTAGCAAGGGGATTGACATTTATACCAATGCAGAAAGCAAATATAGGCACTGTGCTGATGGACTTTAAGCTCTACATACGTAAATTAAATTTACAGCTTTTATTTCATGGTTGTGAAATGAATAATGTGAATGAGAACAGGGTTCCTAGTACTTTTATCCCACCCTTGCATCCAACACTAGCACTTTTTGAAAAAATATATGAAATTGATTTTAAAAATAAATTGAAGGGCTCTTATGCTCATGGGGGATTGCAAAAGAATATGACAAATGAAAATGTACTGGAACTAAATGCTTTGAGGCTTGCCAACATCAGAGTCATGAAGCCAGAAAAGGGTGAGGGTTGTATTTATGACTAAGGATCATTATAACTGTAGAATGGAGGAAATGCTGAAACATGACAGTTATGAAATGGTGGCTTTAAATTAACTTAATGTAGCATATAGGAAAATAAGAGGTTACAATAATGATTTATTTATTTGCGGTCAAATAGACTTGAATATGTTTAAGTATTTAACAACATGAACACCTATCACACCTGTTATCTTTGGCACTCCAAAGATTCATAAGAATCTGGCTAACCCCCCTTTACACCCCATAATTGATGGGAGAAATTCAGCCACATATGCTTGTGCTAAGGTGGTTGATGGTATCTTGAAAAAATATGTAACAATGGAACACCAAATTTGAAAGGACTCCTGGTCATTTTAAGGGACATGAATAATCAGAAATGTAGTGAAGAGCTCAACCTTTTAACTGTGGATGTAAAAGACCTTTACACAGTCATCCTCCACAATTTAGGAATTGAGTGGGTGGTAGATGTGTTAGTAGAAAGAGGTGCCCCAGCAAATGAAACTAGATTAGTTGGAGAACTACTATACATCTTTTTGCAGAACAATTTTTTCATGTTTAATGGTACATACTACCTACAGAAAAAGGGAGTAGCTATGGGGTCCCAATGTGGCGGTAGTTTCGCCAACTTTGTTATGGCCTTCTGGGAGCAACATTTTGTGTTTACCAGAAGTAACATCAAAGATAAAATCATGTATTATACCCGATTTTTGGATGATATATTTATGATCATAAATGGAGATGAAACTACGGCTAAGGAAATAGTAGATGAGATGAATGCCAGCACAACCTTTCTGGAATTCACATCCAATTTTGATAGCGTAAAGATTGCTTACTTGGATATGGAATTAACTAAGGACATTTTAGGGGATGTTACTTATCTAAAATTCATAGAAAGAAAACCTACTCAAACTCATTTTTACATTACACAAGCTGCCATCCGCAATACCAGAAAAAAAATCTATAGTAAAAGGTCAGCTGGTTAGGGCAGCATGGATGATAACCTTGGATAGAGAATTCATGCAGGAATGCAATATTTTAAAACAAATGTTTGAAAGAAGGGGCTACCCAGAAGTGTTACTGCAGGGACTCATAAAAGAAGTCCAAATAAAAATAAGGGAGTGGCACTTCTCACCCATTTTGGGGCCACCAGCCTTATTAGCTCATATGCTTAACCCTGCCACCACCGATGGTAATAGTGCTGACATAAATACTCCAATGCACAGTAATAACAATAGGGATAAGAATGGATATATTGTCAGCTTAATTACTACATATACACCTTATGTTGAGTCCATAAGGGGCACCCTGATAAAAAACTGGTGTATCCTTATGGGAGACACAGATCTTAGATATAAATTGGGCACCCTAGAAAGAGTTGTGTATAGAAAAGGAGAAAACTTAAAAAATATATTAGAGAAAGAGCATAAATTGTACAACAGGATCCCAGGAATGCTTAAATGTAAAGCTTGTGCCTATTGCAGGTACAGAGACATAGGTAGGGACTATATAATTGCTAACAGGCATTTTTCACTCACTGCTAGATATGGCTGTAACTCTAAAAGTTTGGTATATTTGGCAAGATGTCAACTCTGTCTAGGATTTTATATCTGGAAAACTGATTGAAGGTTCAAAGAAAGAATCTATGAACACATTTATAGTACAAATAGAAACAGAAAAAATAATGCTTTGGCCAACCACATTAGGGACAACCCTGGACACCACTTTAAATTTAAAGTGATCAACCAGGTGATGGAGGGCCCTAGAGGTGGGCATACATCCCTTTTACTTGAAAGACAAGAGTTATGGTGGCAACTTACCTTAAATGCACATAGTTACCCAGGCCTTCATGAGCAGTGTTCTGTTATGTATTTACTCAAGCTTAAAAATTTATTAGCTGAATGAATTTATGAAATTCAGTATAGAATTTCTTATAAGATAATATAATATTTTCTGTACTTATAGGTTTGTATGGATGCACCTTTTTGATTGTTTTTATATATTAATAATTCTCCACTTTGTGCTTAAAATTTCTTTTAAAGTATATGTAAATATCTTTGTAAATATGTATATGACTTTTAACAATCAGTTTTAAACTTGTGATTTAATGCATTTTATTGGTCATGTGATTTCTTGGTTATATAAGGAGGGGTTTTACTGTTTGAATTTGTCTGTAGAAGTTAATTTGATTTGAGTGAATGAAAGTGCTCACAGATTAAAGTTTTGGTTTGCCTTTCAAGCTGTGGCCCTTTATTACTTATTTTATTAGGGTATAGAACCCCTAACAGAGGTCTATATCACACTACAACATGGATCTGTTATAGGATGCACCACAGGAATTACTGGAGAGCTCCTTCCCCAAAGGTGTATTTCACATTGGATGACATCAGCAGGGTTGCAAAAGTAGAGCATTCAATTTGTATGGAGTGTGACTACCCAAAAAAGCATTGCTTTCTACACACACACACACACACACACACACACTTGCCAAGTTTGGGAATAGAACTCCTACCTAACTAATTTATCACACTACAGCAGTATGCAGTTATGGCATGTGCTATGGAGATTACTGGGCTACAACTTTCCCAGAGGTGTATTTCTAGGTGGATGACATCAGCAGCCTTACCTACGCAGAACACTTTAATTGCAGGGAGTGTGACCACCCTAAAAAGCATTGCTCTCTACACAGACAGACACACACACACACACACACACACACACACACATATACAAACACACACACACACACACACACACACACACACACACACACACACACACACACACACACACACACACACACACACACACACACACACACACACACACACACACACACACACACACACACACACACACACGCAGTTGCCATGACTGGGATTGGATCTCCTACCTAACTAGTTTATCACACTACAGCATTATGCATTTAGGGGATGTACCATGGAGATTACTGGGTTACAGCTCTCCCAAAGGTGTATTTCACAGTGGATGACCTAATGAGTCTGATGAGCGTCTAGTACAGTAGTGCTATAGCATTCTCAGATCTGCATGAGATGCGCTTACTTGGGGAGGGCAGAGTGCATGCATGGGTCATAACCCATTCATCTAGGGGTCGACATGCCACATGCGGGCATAGACTGGTCATATTTCACAGTTACATGTAAACAGTTGCTAGATGACTACTTACTTCCTTGTACAGTCATGTTGCAGAGCTAGCAATAGCACCACATAGTCTGTAATGCTGATAGATACTGGTGGCTAGTATCTGCAATGAGTGACATCTGACCCTCATGTGGTTGTGGCTCTTTGGCTGTGTACTGGGTGGGACAGGCCTAGATGGCTCCTTGTCACAGTCACCCTCTTCCACGCATCTATGTATGTCTACCTTTGGCTTATTATAGTGTGTTGTCCTTGCATATATGCCTGTATTCCTATCCACTGTGTGTGCAAAGCATGAGTGGTGCATACTGACGAGTAACTGCACTAACATCTGTGGCTGACAGATATGTCTGGTCCACTGGTGTTTGCAGACGTGGCCTTCATGTGTTTAGGCCTTTATGTGTTCAAGTGTGTGAGCATGCCCAGTATGACCTTTCAGTATGTTGTTAACTGACGTTGCCTTCATTTCTCTAAGTGTGTGGGCATGCCCAGTATGCCCGTCTGTATTGAATGTGTGGATCGAGCCCAGGTAGTTTGTACTGCAGTGCTGACCTTTGTGTCCTACAGGTAGCATGCTGTCTCTGCAGGGTATCCGTCAATCAATTTGCATTGACTGTTACTACATTTCTGCATAGGATGGGGGGCACACTTGACTGTTTCTACATTACTACACAGGATTGGGGGGCACACCTGACTGTTACTGCATTTCTATGTAGAATGGGGGGGGGCACACCTGACTATTTCTACATTTCTACACAGGAGTGGGGGTGGCACACCTGACTGTTACTACATTTGTACGTAGGAAGGGGGGGCACACCTGACTATTTCTACATTTCTACACAGGATTGGGGGGGGCACACCTGACTGTTATTACATTACTACATAGGATGGGGGGGCAGCTGACTATTTCTACATTTCTACACAGGATTGGGGGGGCACACCTGACTGTTATTACAGTACTATGTAGGATGGGGGGCATACCTGACTTTCTACATTTCTACACAGGATTGGGGGCACACCTGACTGTTATTACATTGCTACATAGGATGGGGGGCACACCTGACACTTGTGCACATTTGCTGGGACTTTACTGGTATGTCGGGTACTCCATTTCATTCTGTAGTCTTACCTATCATGCTAACTAGAGGCATACCAGTGTACTACAGATCTAAGCCTTTATTTACCTACATATTAGTTTCTGACTTCCTACCCTTCAGAACTGACATCACACTGCCTGACCTGCTGTAGTCTGTCTGTGTAGGCCTGGGGGGTTACCGATAGGCCTCATTCAGAGGCCATAGCGCAGTCTTTGTTTGTGTTTCTCTACACCTGTCCTGCTGGCTGTGACTGTTGATGGGTATGTGAACCCCCCTGACTGGTATGTGTGAGTCACTTACCTTGTGGGTGTCCCAGTACTGAGGGTGGTGCTGCAGGGCTGCCTATGTCAGATGCACATAATACACTCCCTACACATGGTTAAGTACAGGTAGTGTAATGTGTGGCATCCCTTTTACTGTATTTGAGAGTCAGAGAGAGGTGTTATTCCCTGGGTCCCTCCTTTGTCAGTGTATGTGCTATGCGTTGCCTCTTTGCCAAGGCCAGGGCATACTAGGCATGCCTCCTTATGCCTACTGGGCAGGCTCAGGTTGTCCTTCCTCCGAATCACTCTGTGCCTGTGTAGGCCTTGGCAATGGTGGGGTGCTGTATGGCCCTGCCCTGTGCTGTTCCTGCAGCAGCTGTTTCCACAGGATCATATTGTATAGCATGGCACATACAAGGACAATTTGGGTACATGTAGCTGGTAAGTACTGCAAGGCTCCACCAGATGTATCCAGGCACCGGAACCATCACTTGAGCATTCCAAACACACACTCTACTATAATTCTGGTCTGTGCATTTGCCTCATTATGGAGTTTTTGTTCAGGTGTGTGTGCATTTCTGATGGGTGTCATCAGCCACGGCTCCAGTACGTATCCAGCATCCCTCACTAGGTGACCATCAGGGATATCCCCATTGGCAAATCTCTGGTACAGCTGAATCAGATGCCAGATGTGGGAATCCTGATAGCTTCCAGGGAAGCCAGCACACACATTCATTATTATGCCCTGGGCATCATACATGACCTGGCAGTTGATGGAGGTGAAGCCCTTGGGGTTGATGTAGACCCTACCCCACTCACCGTGTGGTGCTTTGATGCATATGTGCATGCAGTCTGTAGCACCCACTACCTCAGGGTATTCTGCTATTTGGTGGAACAGTTGCATATTGCTGGCCAACGCCTCATGGATGTTGGGGAAATATACCTTCTCACAGACGTGCTGACATGGCACCCAGGTACTGATGGAGTACCCTGGATGCTGATGCCTGTGAAATCCCTATCATATCCCTAGTTGGACTTTGGAAGGTATCTGTAGCTAGTATTAGTAGCCCTACACATACCTTGGTATCCACTGGGATGGGTTCCCCTCTGTTAGTTCTGTGTGTCAGGCATGACCGGCACAGCTCAACAATTTGCTGTAGGAGGTCCCTTTCCACCCTATAGCGCTCCACTATCTCCAGCTCATGTAGCCCCTGGTAGGTTACCCTGGGTTTGTACACTCTTCTCCATCTCCTCACTGTGGGTCGGTTGACAGCATTTGCATCCTCACCACCATCACCCTCTTCCACAAGTTGTTGTATGATAGCTATTGCAGCCCCTATCATTTTGCTACTGTGAGTGTTAAAAGTTCCCCGCTTGTTTACACTGGTGGTGCAGAGTGTGGGAAAAACCAGAGGAGAAGGGGTTTGCATTGTTTATAGTAGTGTTCTGGGCTGGGCTGGTCTGCTGCCTGTGTAATTGGCTGATCCTGATACATTTCACCTGCCAGCTATGCTAGTTCTCCTTGGTTACCTTCCTACTGCTGTTTTCCCTTCCCATTGCCTTCTTGTTTCAGCACGGAGGTGCGCTGTGCAAACAGAGAGCACAAATGTGCACACCGCTGCTATTTCCTGGTTTAACTTTTTTCTGCCTTTAACTAGGAGCAAACCTGAGCCACAGGGCTCCAATCTGCCTACAGTATGCCTGACACACCCCCTATGATGTCACCTAACTCCTAGGCTTGCACCAAGCTATTCCTCCTCTTACACTGTTGGGACCTGATTCACATGCTGTAGAAATCTGGGATTCACTATACCGCCCCTCATTTGCATAGAATTGCCTGCTAATGCATAGTTACATGTCTCACACTGAGCCTCCCCCCATAGCAACCACTACTCACAGGCCATGTTGTCTTCTGCCTGCCATTGACTTGTATGGCAGAATACTTATTTTAGTTAGAATGCTTAATTTAGGTTCATTTTGTTATTTTCCTCCCGATCCCATTTGCGCACCGCTGCCCTACCCTTAAACAGCCGAGATTGGCTAAAAAAAATTAAAGTTGATTTTTGTATTTTCTTTACTGTTTGCAATGCCAATGGCCTTATACTTGGCCATTGGCATGCTTACTACATGATATGCAGCCTTTATTTGGAGTTGTCACAGCTCCGTTTTGGATTTTGCAGAAATGTACTCGGGTTACTTATTGAGTACATTTCTGCAGATAGCACTAGTCCTGCATGGCCAGTTGCAAGCTTTCTGGATTGCAAAATCACCTCATTTGCATAGATTTCTCCTGCAAATGGGGTGATTTGCATACAGGGGCTCATGCAAACCCCTGCAGGCTATTCCTGGATCGCATGGCAGACATATTGCCTGCTTGAGCTCCTGTACCGATCTTGCACGCCATGCAAGCTATAGAGAATCCGAGGGATGTTTTTTTTCTTTTGGACTGAGACAGAAGAACAATTACAGGGGTTTATAGAGTATATCAACACCACAGATTTTTTAAAAATTTGTAGGTAAGTGGAGTGTAGATAGGATAGACTTCCTAGATGTTATGTTATTTAAAAGGGCAAATGTAATACATTCAGACATGTTTAGGAAAGTATGCAGGATGAATAGTCTCCTACACCACTCCAGTATGCACCCACCACATGTATACAACAATATAATCCATGGTCAGGGACTTCGCATCTTCAGACTTACTAGTATGGTTGCTAGTTGTGAAAAGGCATTAAAGATACGAGAAAAAGAGTTGGAAAAAGCCGAGATATTCTTATAGAAATAATAAATTCCTTAAAAAGTTACTTTGTTTTCAAAAGGAGATGGACACTAAGGTTATATCAGAGAGAATAGGGACCTTTAGATGTAGATGTAACTTTTGCTCATATATGGCAGGTGACAACAAGTTTATACATCCTCCTACCCATAAAATATATGTATTTAAACATTTTGCCGACTGTAAATCGAGGAATTTAGTTTATCTGGCCAGGTGCACTGAATGCCCTTGTTTTTATGTTGGTAAAAACAATAGAGCACTCATAGAGAGAGTCAGAGAGCATATTTATGCCATGAATAGAGAAGATGAGGAGAATGCCCTGGCTAGACACATTCTAGAATATGATTCGAGACACAAGTTTATCTTTATGGCGATAGAATTGATAAGGACAAGAGTACAATTAGGGAATTTTAAGAACTACACTGAAAAATGTGAAACCAGATGGATAGTTAGGCTGCAAGTCGATAGAGGTTATGGACTTAATGAAACAGTGTCCCAGAAACCCTTTCTGATAGAGAGACCATTAACGCACTAGGATTATTAAATAATACTGGAGAATTTTCCATACACATTATTAAGGTAAGAGTCAGTAATGAGTTGCAATGAGAATTCTCCATCTTCTGGTTACTTGATTGACTCCAGTATTAAAGAGTGTTTTCAGCCACACATGACTGTATCAGCATGAATGAAAGTTATAGGGATAGAATGTGTTTATTGATTAATTTCCATCTAAGTTTTTGTAAGATGATTTGAAGTTTATTTTAAGTATAAGCCCTAGAGTGAGTAAGACGGAGAATGCAGTATTCTTGATTTTATCGGCAGTTCTGCTGCCGACTAATGACATTTCTCAACAATTGCAAATATGAAATATAATGTTCAAGGATGTATTTTATTGGGATTTTATTTTTCTGTAATAATGTTTTAATATGTAGAATTTGTTTTATGTGAGGATGAATTAGATTGTGTTAGCATATTTGTATATACAACATAGATTGCACTATACACTACATTACATATGAAGTTATTTGACTGATGTAGACAAATGATTGGATGAGCCAGGAATGATATAATGAATGAAAAGCTTTCTATATGGTACGATTTTAGAATTTAATTGTTTGATGAAGTGCCAGGATGCACGAAAGCGCTCACCTTTTTGTCAATAAAGCCTATACATTTTTATTATATTCAAAGAAAGCTGTGTTTGTTGCTCCTTTGCTTCATTGAACTGTATTGATGTGTATGTGTTTGACACACTTGCAGGAACACTTTATTCCCCAGCTACTGAAGGATTTGTTGTGTGCTTTTCCTATGAGGCTATTAACCTTCCTTATCACAGTTTTCAATCTCATAGGATTTGTTAATTATTAGTCCCATTTTGCATGTTTCTATTCTAAAAATTCCCATAATTCAATTTGTTTTCCCTGTATTTTTCTCCATGATGTGCAGAGCAACTACTGCCTTATTCTTACAGCTGAAGCTCATAGAAAGATTGTCCAAAAAAGTCTAAACATCAAAAATAAACAGCAACTATATACAACAACATTTTTCTCATAGTAAGCAAATGAGCTTTTTATCTTGCACATTGTCTTAGAAGAGTAATGGACATTGCAACCTCACCGTCTTCTCTTTTACTAGCACCCTTAAATCCCCTTCACATAATTTACTTTTTACCCTAATTCCACCATTCGATGCATTGAATTAGCCATTAGTCTGCTTTATTTCCTACCTTACAGGACTATCTTTATTATAAACACCATGGATTTATCTAGGTTTCACTTTAGAAAGACTGAGTGCCTAAGTTTGTTTAAGCAGGAACACCAGATAAAAACAATTCAGAAGTGATGTTTTTATGCTTAGTCTAGTGAGAAAAATACACTTCACCTGTATTATCTTCCACAGAAGTCCCTCACCTTTCAAATTAACATTAACCGCTTTGTTCTGCAGGTTGTAATTTTTAAATAAACTTTACTACATTACTTTTCTAAAAAATATTTATCAGTTTACCTTCCTTTAAAGTCTAGAATGTATACCGATATCAATTGTTTAACAACCAAAATGCTGAGTTTAAAATAGCCATTCTCCAACTATATGGGAAACCTAAGACATGTATTGAAAGAACTTTGAAGACTGTCATATTATAAACAACTAACTGTATGAAGTCATTCACTTTATAGTAGAAAGAAGTAAAGTAGTTTCGAATATCCAGTTTTTACAACAAATATTGAGACAGCTATCAAGAATGTGATAATATGTCAAAAGTTGATCCTGGCCAAAGCTATGTTAACTGATGAAACAACTATATGCTTCCAAAGCCCCAATATTCTTGACTAATAATGTAGCTAAAGCATGCAGAATATAACAGAGATCTGGATTTTTGAAAAGGGCTCAAATGTTGTGCTTACCCCTACTTGGTTATACAATACCCATTTTATTGGTCATTTTTGCTATTTCGGTAACATACCATTCTTCAGACTGTCAAATAATGACTGAATATTAAACACATATCTTTAATAGTATTTATTGGATGTCAGGCAGACCACTCTCAAATCAAACAACACTCTCTTAAGATTTTGTGTCCCAGAAATTATTTTTTAAAGTTCCTGCTCATATTCAACACTTTCAGGAATTTGTTCCTCAACAGTCCCAGGGAGAATGAAAAGGATGTCTTCTATGTTCTTGGTGTTTTTTTTCCATGTTTCATTACTTTCCAGCATCTTCTTTCTGGAAAAAGGGAACAGTTCTGTTGGCCATCTCTCTTTTGCCTTTGCCATGTGCAAACTCCCTACAATCTTTAGAGATGGCCTCCAGGCAGGATGATAAGAGCTGAAACTGCTTATATCTATTTAGTTCCTCCAACACTGATCCAGGGTATTGATGATCCGAGGCCTGAGGAGAAGAATGTTTTGAAAATTGCTAGGTAGTACAACTTAAACTTCAAATTTAATATCTACATTCCTGAAATAAAGGAGTGATTTTTTCCCAATCTAGTCCAAGTCAGGTAATTTGCATCTACAAATATATACTTTTCTTTCAGTTATAAACTTTTTCTCTTCCTCCATAGGCGACTCAGTAGCCTTTCTTTCAGTTGATAGGTCTGCAGTTTTATTAGTACTTGCCTTGAAAATGTATTCCTTGATATACTCTGCATGCACACTCCTGTGTGTTCTCTCAGTTAATATTTCAGGCTGAGGCACATTCAGCCATTTAGTTAGCTGTGTTACCATAAAGTGCTTGCAGTCCTGGCCTTGTACCCCTTTAAGCAACTTAGAAAATCTCAAGGTCTCTTTTATTTCTTGCTGGATGCTTCCTTTTCTGACAGTATAAGAGAAGGATCCCTCCCAAATTCTTTAATCTTTCTACAGTATCTGACTGCTGGGAAAAGGTGTTTTATTTATATTTATTTATTTGACATTTGTTGACGGGATAGACTGACTGGGCTAGTGTCCTTTTTCAGCAGAGGCCCGCGGAGAAAAGCTCCACTGTACAATTAAGCAAAAATTACAGAAATTGAATTAATATACAATAACAGTACAATAAAAATTACAGAAATGTAGCAGAGGACAAAAAAATAGAGTAAACAAACAGCTGATCTTTTAGAAGGAAAGGTTCAGGAGGGGTGATTGCAGATACAAGACCAGCTACTGTTTAGGTAATTTTTAAGAGTTTTCTTGAATTCATGCACATGGGAAATGCTTCTGAGGGTCAGAAGGAGCTTGTTCCATGTTAGAGTGGGAAGGTAGCTATATTGCCCTATAGATTTTCTAGGCTTGTGAATCTGTAAGAGACATTGATCAGAGCTTCCTCTCATATAAAAGTAATCACACTATAATTAACATAACATTTTATTTTACATATATTGCTATATGTTATATAACCTAAGCATCATTTCATAAATTATTCAATTCTTGCCTTTTTTCTTTTTTTTTTTAAATAAGAAACATCTTTATTAAACCATCACATACTACACAGGCAATTAAACATTTATACAATGAAAACAAACCACACCAACACAATCCTAGTTGCAAGCATTTTACATCACAAACATGCTGATATACTCCCAGTTGCAAACATTATACATCACTTATCATTTACCCAATTTTTTTCAGTCAGCTAATTTAAGTCCTGCTGCCTTTTAAACCTCATTCTTCCCTTGTATGTATTGTTCCCACAATTCACATTTTTCCTATGTAGTTTGCTCCTACCCTTTTCTAAAGATCTCAATTCCAGTTGTTTCATCTCTGCTACTGTATTCACTACTTCTAGTATAGCTGGTTTGGATTTTGATTTCCATTTTCTAGTAATTTCTTTTTGGCAGCAAATATTATTAGACACAACAGGGCCTTACCATGCCTAGACAAGTCTGATTCTGTATCATAGCTCAGAAAAATCATCTCCCTCATCAGACCAATCTGCTGACTCATCATTTCTGACAGTGCATCCTGCAGGAAATCCTTAAAGTCCACCAGTTCACCTCACTTCCAGAAAATATGTGTCTAATTACCTCTTTCTTCCTCCAACATTTGCTGTCTGCCTGAGGAAAATTTCTCCGGAGTCTATTTGGGGTATAAAAATATCTATGTAAACATTTCTGGGCAAAAATTCTAAATCTTCTAGATTTTGTGGCATATTTAGGAGACATACAATACATATACCCTCCCATTGTTTCCATGTGAATTGCTTATCAAATTTCTCTTCCCAATCCGTTCTAACCTCCTCTAATTGATTCTTATATTTATCGTGCAATATTTTATATGCTCTACTAATTATTTTTTTTAATGGCAACTTCTGTTCTAGATTCTATTAAAAACTCTATCAGTGCTGGTCTTGCAATTAGGAAACCCATATTTGCCTATACTCTGATATCAATTCCTGATAGGGAAGGCAATCTAACCTGCAGTCCAAACTAATTCTTGGCGTCTTCCCATTCTTGTGAGTTGTATGGATATATTCAGCTAAGGTGTCAATCATTTTAATTATTTCCCAATAGTCTTCATCAAGGTTCTCATTTATTTCAGACATTTCAAGACATCCCTTTACAGTCATGCATGTCTACACATGCTGTCACAATTATAGTAAATCTCTGCACTAGGAGGAACAAGCGGATCTTCAGCATTTTTTACTAATTCCTTCTTCCCTTTTTTAGTCATCATGCGAGAACAAGACCAATTAGATCTTTTGAGATTATTTCTTATTAAGCGAAAGGGATGATTTTAACTAAGTTTAACTCAATTGTGAAATTGAGGGTGACAGGGAACATCTTGTTAGCTCTCTACTCCCATTCCAAAGTCCTGTATTTCTTCTTTTTCTGTCTTTCATATTTCCTTTCTTCTTTTTTATATTTTAGTTATAGGCAATCCATTTCCCTCTCCACCCTTTCAGATAGCCACTGATGTGCATTATATATTATTGTAAGAAGCTTTAATTCTGATGTATCACACTCTTCTTTCCCTATCTGCATATTGCTCTTCAGCAGTCATAGTGTGCTTTCCTCTCAAAAGTACTGGTCTCATACCTGTTGGATACCTGTCACAGCACTTTCTGTTTCAATATGGGCTATTTTTAACAGGTAATCTCCATTACAGTAACCATAGTTTTCACTATGTTAACTATGCCAATTATGGAGTTAACTTTTTGTTCCAATCTGCTAAACAATCCCTCAACTTCAGTCTTTGCATTTTGGTAATTCCTGTTTCTCAACTTCTCCAATGTCTCATAGATATTCAACCTAAAATATTGTTTTTCTCCCATACCTCTCAACTGTCTAGACTTTTTGCAGAACATCCCTGATTTTGCCTCTTGTGTTTCTGTTGTCCCTCATAAAAGTTTGACTTTCTGGTAAATCACTGATGATTAGTGCCAGTGAGTAATGCTAGAGATTAAAGTTTAATTCTTCTTATTTTTCTTATGGTCTAGAAAATGAATGTTGATGCCAGATCTGTATTTCTATTAACATTTTAAGTGAATTACAGTAATGTTTAAAAGTTGTCTCTGATTTTAGCCCTTTGTCCAACATCATTGTTGTCTTTGACCAGAATTACTAAGCAAAGAAGTTGAGAGGTATGACTTCTCCTGATGTTGACATAGCTATTATCATTGCATACGTTTAAAGCCTCAAAAGAGCTGTTTTTGTACAATTACCGTCTCATCTCACATATGAATTCAATCATTTGAACTGTTGCATCACTTTCTCAGTGGTCTTCTCCATATTCTCTACCATGAGACTGCAATAGTCTTCAATCATTACTTCCAATTTTGTACCAAGTTTCCTATTAATAATCTTTAATTAAAAGACATGGAATAGTGGCCATTCCTATCTCATTCCTCAAAATAACAAACCTCCCTTGTTATGTTTTCCATTCCACATGATGTTTGCTCCATGGTTCTGGTTTTCTGCAGTTAATCACCTGATGGATTTTCTCTCTTATCCCGTCTTGCAGGAGTTTCGGAAGATGTCTCCATTCTATGGAAATACTGCTTTCAAGATGTCAGAAACTTCTACTTCTGCTCCTTTCCTCTCAGTTATTTCCAGCATTTCCAGGAAAATATCGACCATCGATCCACTGGTAAAGTGTCCTAGATGAAGTGTACTTTCCCCTTCAGAACTTAATTAGGCTGTCTTTTTATTGTGTTGGCAAGAAATATTGCTAATATCAGTATATCTGTGTTTATAAGCACATTTTGTCTGAAGGTTCCTAACGATGTCACCATCACCTTCTCTTTTGACAGTAGAGTATTATTTGTTTGCTCTGTGCATTGTCCCTGATAGATCCCTTCTCTTTCTTCTTCCCCATGTTGTAAATCCCTGCCAGGTCCCCTTTTACTTTTCCTCTTACTAACTTAGAAAGCATTCTGTGGAATACATCCGCTGTGCTGCTTTCCCTTTTTTGATTTTTGTCTTTTTTTCCTCATCTTCCATAGTGTCTATTTGCTCCCTTCTTTGCTTAATGATTCTTTCCCTATTCCCATCTGCCATCTACCACTGCATATTTTTTACCTTTGAGCCCTGTTTCATTGTTTATAATACCTCTTCTCCATCTTCTCCTATCTCTCCATATATGTCAGCCTTTGTACTTGTTTATTTTTTCTATCATGATTCAGATATCTTCCTCAATATCACCTGTGTATGTCGATTGGATATTTCTCTATTCTGTACTTTTCATCTTATCCAAATTTCCTCCATCCTTATTTCCTCTCAGTCTCCCCCTTGGTCCATATTCCACCAGTCCTCAATAAATTCTCTTTCTAATGTTCCTGTTTCATGTCTTATGAAAAGTCTGGTCTTATGTAGGTGCTACTGAAGACAACCTTTTCTTTCCATGCACCTCTCTTCTGCTTCCCCTGATGGTGAATGCAGTCTGCTGCTACATTGCATTTGCTCATTGTTAACTGTCACATTGCTGTTCTTAGCCTACCTCAGCACTCATTCTGTATTTTATTTATTCTTACATTAATCCTCTTATATGGCACACTTTACCACATACAACCATCAGACCCACAGATACTCTTAGTCAAATTGATTTTTTTTCTCATGCCTTCTCCTTGTAGGCTGTTCCTGCATTCCTTCCCCATTTACATTTGGTTCATCTCTTTCATTATATAATTTCTTTCATCATTTCCTTTGTGAGCTCTAATATCTCAGTTGCATAATCCAGTGTCTCTCAGTTTATTTACATTTCTCTCTCTCTCTCTCTCTCTCTCTCTCTCATTCTCTCACTCAAACACCCCCTCTTGTAAAGATATGCTATGTGGCTTGCTTATGCCTTTCCTTCTATATGTCCACCTCTCATAATTGTGTATATCTTATTTAGCTTCCCGCTGTTTTATGTGTCCAAATGTCTTCTTCTGTACTTTCTATCCTCTTTCTTATCAGTTGTTGCATTTTCCTACATTCCATTTATGTCTACCTCAGGGTTCCCTGGAATCTCTTTCCGTGCCCAGTTAAATTTTTAAAGAAACCCTGCAAGCCCTCACTGGCTGCATATATATTCTCTATATATTTCAGTTCTTTAGCTGTGTGTCTCCCTGCAAAATATGCACTATTTTATTCCCACTGTTTGTTCTGAAATTTTTTTCAACAATGATGCCTTCCTAAATTCAAAAGATACTTATCACACTTGTTCCCGTTATCTTATCTTGTATGCATTTATGTTTAACTTTCCTCTTTCTTGAATGTTAATTTATTTACTAGATTCTTTGGACTTGTGGTATTTTCCTATATATTTTTTTGTACAATTCTGCTCTCCTTAGAGAACTACAAATCCTCATAAGTCTGAATTACCACTTCCCTTACACATTCTACCTGCTATCTCTCCCATCTTAACATACTCCTTAATTTCGTCTTCTCCCTAAGATCATCTCATCATAGACATTCAAAACAAAACAAAAAAAGCCTCCCATCTGTTAGTATAGATAGATCATTTCTTCTCAGCAAACATCAACATTTTGATATCCACCTAAGAGATATAGCCTGGAGACGTCTACACTTCAGGATAATCCCGCAGTGGCTCTCTCCTACTTCATTAGTACCCTACCAAATGTCCAGGAAACCTTACTTCAGGATAATCCCGCAGTGGCTCTATCCTACTTCATTAGTACCCTACCAAATGTCCAGGAAACCTTACTTCAGGATAATCCCACAGTGGCTCTATCCTACTTCATTAGTACCCTACCAAATGTCCAGGAAACCTTCTATCACATAACAAGAAGATGACTCAGTGGACAGAAATGTTCCCAGATTACAGGCAACATCAAAAAACAAAACCAGGGAAAATGACAAGGGATGGAAAGCTTGGAAAGAGGACCCACTGAACAAAATATTCAGCAACAACCTCTATTTTAAGAAAGACAACAAAACTTGGCACAAATTGTACCAAAACAAAATACCCTCATGACTAACCTCAAGCTATGCTGCAAAGAGATACAACAGCTATCCAGTAATGTTACTCATTTTAATACTTTTGCTAGCAATCATTATACCAGCTCTAACTTTAACTTTGCCAGCAACTACAGAAACTATATCCTCTCAACCATAGAAAGATATTACCTACTCTGTTTCTAAATATCTTCACCAAAATACCACTGATCCTCCCCAGCTCTATCCTTTAGACACATATTCTACCATCTTTCACTTTACAGCCATAAATTGCATATTTTTAATGTCTGACTCACTACTGGGATAGTCTCTTCATCATTCAAGCAATCTACCATTACTCCTTTAACCAAACTTTACACAAGCTCAAAACATAAGCATTACAAACAAATCTGAGACTTATGCCTTATCACTTAGATCAATGATAAACTAATATACCAGCCACTGTTCAAAAATGTAAACAATTACAGTGTTCTCTGTGATCAGTAATATGGTTTCAGAGCCAGTATTTTTGCATAGTTTGATAAAGGTCTAACTATGGCCCAGGTGACCTGGTTTAGCGACTCTGACATCTGAAGGGCTAGCAGGGAGGGATGGATGGGCTCACCCTGGGTTGGTGAGTGCTAGTTAATGAGAATTCCTGTTGGGAGGCTCTGTCCGAAGAGGAGGAGTAGCTCAAGGACAAAGTGTTGACAATCTCAGGGGTGGCAAGCAGGAAAAGTAAATGGGTAGGTCACAACACACACAAAAAAAACATCTGGTTAATGTTTGATGGAATAGACCCCCCAGTGCCCTTAAGATCAATGCCAGCCCCAGCCCATATCCAAGACACAAAGATGGACATATGTCACTGGGGTTGGAATGCAAGAAGGCAACAAAAGAAAAAAGAAAAAAAATGGTTTCAGGAACTCCTTCAGGATTATCCAGGCTGACAAAGGGAAGGGACTCTGGCTGACAAAGTTCACAGACGATTGCAGGTTGTTGTTGGATAATATAATCCCCCAAGTTATGTTGACATCCTGCAGGAAAGCCTCACTGAGACCGACGACTGGTGTCAGAACCATGGCCTGTCAAAGACAATGTTTATAGTAACATGAATGATTTCATTCCTGTTGTCTTATTTGAAGACATGATACATGGCTTTGAGACAACAATCCATAGCTTAACACTTACTAAGTTGTATACATGTAGTTTTGGTGAAAAAACCTTACTTTGGCTCAAAAACTATGTACATGATAGACCCTTTCAAATCTACACAGATAATATTTTCTTTGAAATGGGAGCTCTGACTACTGGAGTGCATCAAGGCTTTCTTTTGGGTTTTTTTCCTATTTTTCCTTATTTCTTAATGACAACACAGTTCAATTAATCAAACTTAAGTTTGTGATGTATGTAGACAACATTCTTCCACTGCAATCCAGAAAAGCAATTTCCCTACAACGAATATTACAGCCTCAGTTTGTACCACTGGCTATACACAAATAAACTTCAAATTAGCAGTTCCAAGACAGAGGTCATGCTTTTCTCTACAAGTAGGAAATCTATCCCTTGCTACAATATATTTGAAAGACTTAAAAGCAAAATGCATACAGAATGTTACACAACAGAAATACCTTGATGTAACACTGGACTTGTCATTAACCTTCAGTAATTAAACAGACATTGTTACAACCAAAGCTCAGCCACAACTAATACTCTGTTACAGACTCTTGAATCTTCTACGCTCAGAAGTAAGGATGACCATAGCTGAAAGTATGCTAGTTCCCAAATCTGAATATGCCTGGCAATTGGTCCCAATTTACTCAGCACATAACACTCAAAACATCTAAGTTGCTGAAAACGAAATAATTAAACTTGGACTCCTTGTAGGTATGAATTCCCACAACTGCATCCTACACAATAAGGCTCACTGGATCCCCATTACTAACAGAGCTACTTAAGTTCTAAGTACTCCACTATTTAAAATTCTAACACTAGGCCACTACACTTCCTTATTCCCTCCATTACAGCTCTTTTGAGTGTGCACATTTAACTCCCAGTGGGTATGGTTTGAGCCTTTAAAAATTAAGTTAGCACCTTACAGTTCTAACAAATACTCACTGAAAGAGGTTAAATATTAGTACAATTGTGTTTGCCATCATGTATGCTTCAAGATAAAATATTCTAATACCTTGTATGTAGCATGGTTTTGGAATTATTAAAGCAAATATGAACATTAATATTTGACACCTAGAGGCACAGTAGGAGGTAACTGCAGAAACACCTGGAGGTGGACTTTGCTTTAATGAGTTTTAAAATACTGCTGAAGATGAGGGAACAAAAACAGAAGCACACAAGAGAATTCACACATTGAAACAGCATAGGCTTCAATTTAATATTTCAGAAAAAGCCCTCTGACGTGTATGATCTGCTATGTAGAACCAATTACCTACAGACATAAGAAACACTGAAAAAGTGTCAATATTCAAAAAAACTTGTTAGGCAATACCTACAAAATTAATCTAGGTATACCTGCTGTGACACCCCACCACTGGCCCAGCATTTAAGAAGCATAAATCCTCACCACTGGCAAGAGTGGGGGACGTATATTGGGAGGATGACAGGTACACACACAGTATTTCCAGATGCAGCTCTCTGCATCAATTGCAATTTCCCTTAAGAGCACACAGAGACCACAGTCAGTCTGGGGCTGTTTTCTCCATATTTCTCAAGATCCCCAAATAACACTCTCCACTGGTACAGCTATAGGGTTGAGATCTCAGCTGAGTGGCCAAGCTAAGACCTCCAGCATCCTCTCTGTCCAACCAGTTCTTTATGATCCTGCCCAAGTAGCTAACACACACACACTTTGAGGTTTGATTTACACACACACACACACACACACACACACACACACACACACACACACACACACACACACCTGGAAAAGGGTGACACAGGTTTACTAGCTATGCTCCCATCTGCCCAGACTATAAAGTAGTTATCACTGTCACCAGCCATATCCTTTTCAGTTACTTTAAGGTCCTTAACAAAGGGTGTTCATTCTTACTGTGTAATGCTACTATCAATACAAATGGTACTTTGACCAAGAGCACGGCTATTAGGAGTGGCCCACAGCATCACCAAATAAATATGCAAGTAGTCTCAGAACTTAAATATATCTCACAAATATCAGCCACAATGAAAGGTTTAAATATATTTAATAATAAATAATAAAAGAACAAGAAAATACTCAGTATATGATCACAGTAACATCAGAGTTCAAAATCACAGGAAATATTTAAAACAACATTTAAAAATTCCATGCTTATAGAAAATGAACACAAGGACTGTTCCATACTTATAGAAACTGACCACAAAAGCAAATTAAAGAGGTTGCTATCTGAGTTTCCTCCAAATACCTGGACCCCATTTCAGCATTATTCCAGTTTATACTATACTTTCTAGCAAGTTTATTTCCAGATAGATAGGTATGTATCCCAGAGACTACCCTGTCTGTGAAACATGTCCATGTGAAACACAGTTCCTACCTAACCCAATTCAAGTGTAACTTAGATAATTGGTTTGTTAACCGGAAATTCATCCCCGGTTTGACACCTATGTCTCTAATAGATACAGGTAACCTGTAAATGGTTCACATCCCAGGCCTATGCTTGCACTTATCAAGGGTACCAGAACTTGTCAGAGATTTGGGATGCATGGCAAGGCTTAAAAATGCCCTTGCAGTTGTTATCCTAGTAAACACCTATGAATCTATGAACCTATGAACATACAATAACTGGAATGTCCAAAGAGATACCTAAGAATACAAGGCCTAAACAACATGTCCTACATTTACTGACATAGATCCCTGTCACTATACTTGATATCCTAAAGACTGCTAACAGATGGCCCCTGTCTGGCATACAAGGCATCCTCCGATGCAATACTGATGGATTTACTCTACACCCGCAAGTCAAATGCTATCAGACTTACTACATCTTGGGGTCTAAACCTCTCTTGCAATATCAAGAAAATGGTTTGCTGGGACAGGCATATCTCACATAGGACACCACTGTTCTGGAACACACTCCCTATCCACATAAAAGAAAGTTCATTTCTGAATATATTCAAGCGCAGCTTGGATCTGTGTATGGGAAACAGAACATTTAACCCATGATTTTCCCCTGAAATACTAATGGACAGAAGCAGCTCTTAAATGCTTTATATCATGTTATGGGTCCCTTCAGATTATCTATCGGATGATTCCATTTGTCCTCATTAGGGGCAATATGTAATTATTGACCAGGGGATGGGTAAAGCCAGTCTCTAGCAAAATGTGATAGGTAAATTTGACCATAAAAAGGGAAATTGGCTAGGTTTAAATTTGCCCACAAAGGCAGGTAGCCTACTATCTACCTATGAATCTACGAGCCTACTTCTTACCCAACATTCAGCACTCACACGCTGCACATCATCTTTCTCTCTTGGTCTGGATCTCAATCTCTGTCTCAACAGCATCCAGTAATAGAGTTCCCCTTCCCCCTTCCCAATACATGTTTATCTTTTCATTACTTTATTTTATTTTTAAAAATAGCAATGAAATCAAATGTTGCTATGTCAGAAAATCCATCTGTTATTCAAATTTTCTATATAGTAAAGCCTTATACACTGAAATATTAAACGTCCTGCTGCAGTTACTCACTGTGAAACATAGCACATGGAAATGTGACTTCAGCAACATTATAGATGCTACATTTTAATCATATTCAGTCTATCTGAGCATATCTTTTAAGCCACACATCTGTTGCTGAATGATCCAATGGTATCTGAAGCAGAATAAGGCAAACTAACACAGGCCACCAGGAATGCCAACATTTTTTCTCCAGAACATGCCGGCAGTAATGATACATCAGGAAGATAACAGCATTTCTATCTAATGTGGAATGGGGGGAATAGTCCCAGGTAGTGTTCAGTTGAACATTTCAAAGCTAGTAAACTACGCTGAGCTAGTCAATACCTCAAGGAAATGTTGGGTATAAAGCAATGAAGAGTAAACAATTTAATGACAGGTAGTAAATTCAACAAAAAGATGCAATAGCTGTCTTTGGATATAACAGATATCTGTCTATAGATATGATGTAATAACAAAGTTAGTATAACATGAAAACAAAGTAAGATGCAGTTTTCCCTTCTTTATTTTGTTAATGTCTGAAACAACCCTGAATGTGACTAACTACCATCACGGTAAAGTGAAATTATGCCCTCAGTATGACTGTGATCCCTCCTCTGGAGCAGTACTTAAGATTTCATTGAAAGAACTTCATGTGAAAAAGGGAAGAATAAATTGTGTTAAGGTTATAATACTTTTTGGCGTACTTTGCTGAAATGAAGTCAAGGATATGAATTTCATGGCAACTTACCCAGCTCATCTAAATTGATTGGATACTTCTTACGTATCCAAATTCCAACCCCTGCCCCCCCCCCCACATTGACATATTTTCACAGAAAGGAACTAATCCATTCCACAAGCATAGCAATCCACAAGTGGTCCTGCTACTAGGTAGAAGGGCAAAGCACAAATCTTAAGGTCTGTTCATTGTTCCATAATCAAGATAAAAAAGGGTGAAGATGCCACAGTTTGTACAAAGTGCAGAATGTGTTCAGTGGGCAAAGCATTTCAGTTAGGTAGATTACTGAGGAGGAATAATTTACTTTCCTTCATATCCTAGAAGTGAGGATTTGTCCCACATTGTTGGGGTATCTTGTGCTTAGTTGATCCCTCCTTTGACAGCCTAATGCAAAATATACCTATCTGGGCCAATGTAGCAACAGTTTACCAGATGCTTTCTATGATATGGCCAAGTCTTGATGGTTTGGGTTAAGGTTTCCTGCTTTTAGTGCTGTGGCCTTATTTAAAATATAAAAGGTGGTTTTAACTGGTCATGATGAAATAATAAAGTTTGCTTGGGAGTGGGGGACCCATACCTCTCAACCTTTTATTGCAAGAAAGAATTCTAGACAAAGCTAAAAATGATGGGGACATGGGAGCAAAGGCCAAAATCAGGGGCACACTTTAAGAATTGCTTTTATAAAGTTAGAAATTTGCTGAATAACATGGTTTGCATCAGCATGCATTTTCTGCAGGATATGAAGTCTAAAACTCAGAAATCTGGCATTATTTAATGACTTTAATCTTTAATGATTTGTCAGAAAATGATGACTTTTATGAGATGTAGAACAAAAATATGATTCAGAATTCTGAATGTTCTGCAAAATTCTGGAGAGCTGAGAAGCAGAGCTGTACTTGTCTTGTATTATGTGTTCAAAGTGGGAAAGCTATGTTCCCTGACCAGCAGGTATGTACTTTGTTGGGTATGTGTGTGTGTGTGTGTGTGTGTGTGTGTGTGTGTGTGTGTGTGTGTGTGTGTGTGTGTGTGTGTGTTTGGAAAGAATGTAAACAGTAAATAACCATGTTTCCCTGCTAATTAATAACTTTAGTATTATTGGGCAGATTCAATTTTAGCAATATTGGACAGATTCAATTTGGTAAGTTAAATAAGGTGTTGAAAAATGCAATAAGCTAAGTTGTGTTTTCTGGGGGTAACCTATGGGGGAACAAAGACTGAATTCTTAAGTGTCATTTGCTCGAAATTCAAACTACTGGGGATTGCAACTCATCCATAGGAAATCATTGTTGACAAGTTGTCCCAGCAGAAAAATGAAAACTTTTTTTTGTCTTTTTTTTTTGGGGGGGGGGTACATTTTGGAATTCCTAACCTTGTCAGGTTTAACTTCCTTCACTCATAGAGGAAGTGATTTTTGAGAGGGAAAGAAGGCAATGTCTTGAACAATTATAAAAGGATTTATGTATTATGTATAGAAACACACTCACTAATGTACACTTCTGCAATTCATTTTTAAACGAAGGAAGTAGAAAACTATAAGCATGGCATAAAATGACTCATCCATGAGTAAAGCTACAAGCAATGTAAAAAACCGATAAAGGGGGTGATTTAGAAGCATTTAATGCTATTTTAAATGCTACAATTTCCAAATGGATGGACTGTCTAAAGAGTTTAATAATTTTAAGAGATTTTAACAAATAAGATATAAATGCAACAGAAAGAAATTAAAATTTCTGAAACTTAGAATTGCTCCATTTTGCTGAATTAACAAGAAGACAAGGAAGTAATATAAGAAGCCTTAAAGAAAATAAACAATTAACATAGTAAACAAACTACAGAAAACAGGTAAATGTTCAGAAAGGTAGAAATTTAAGAAATGAGAGAAATGAAAGAATGCAATTACATAGGGGTGGAACCATTCACCTCAGGAAATATTAACATGAAAATAGTAATCCACCTAGGCAGCAATGGGGATGTAAACAGACAAGGGAGTGAGAACTCAGGAAGAAAGAATATACAGTAGAAACGTCATTGGGGTATTTTTACATGAAAAGCTGTGCTTTTTGAATATGTTCAAAACTGATATAAGCATGTTATTAACTGAATGACCATCATTTATCAATGTTTATTAAAAGGCAGAAATAACATTACTAAAATTCATACATTACTTTGTACTTCTTTCTCATGTGCAGAAGAGTTATATTTTCAAGATATCATGAAGACTAATTTCCTACTATTGAAATTACAATTATCATTACACACTAACAAGTTAGTGATATTCTGACAACTCTAGGAGAAAAAGAAGTTCAATAAAGAGTTACGCTAAATTGTGTTTGTGGATGCTGGAAAGGTAGAGCACTTGTGTTACAGTGAGTCCAAAGGAATGTCTCCCAAGACTGCAGTTATTAAATATTTCCATTACTAGGGATGACATCCAAGTGCTCAGTTTTACAAGTTTGTTTACAGGATTTGTTCAAGGTCATATAATAGGGAAAAAGAGACTAAGGGCCTGGAACACAGAAAGCATTTTATTAACAGATCAGAGCCATAAACCTCTGCATTAACTGCCAGATGAGCAGCACTCCACTGTGTACTTAGCAAAGCACATACAGATGAGATATGGAAAGGTTCAGTTCAAATAGTGACCCTCACCCCTAACCCCCCGCCATCATTTTCACCCATTACCGCAGAAAAAAACAAGTTAGTTTCTTGCAAATGTAAGACAAATTATTAATGAACTTGAATGTAATGTCCCTCCATGACACCATCATAAGACTGATTACTAACAACTTTTTTTGAAACTTCCAGAAGCCCAGTAATAAAATTTGTGCGGCAGGGTTTCCAATCTAATGATAACTTGAGACCTTTGCCTGTCATACAAAATATTTTTAAATGTAACTAAGATGATGTATCTCAAGAGAATTGATATAGCCCACCCAACTAGTACATCTTTTACAAGATATAATAGTGGGGAGAAGGTTTTCAAGGAATTACAAATGCAGCCATTACATTTCATAAATATTTAGCTGATCTTCTAAACCATGGAAATCACCCATGAAGATATAAAAGGAACGTGTTTCAGCAATAGTTATTCCAGAACATTAAAAAGTGCTATTGTAGTAGACAAAACCTGAATTACAGTAGCCAGTAGATGCAGAAACTTAGAAAGAACATTTGTTTTGCCAACCAAGAGTGTTGATGAATTTAGGTACACTGTCACTAGGGGTGCCCTTAAGTGAAGTGTTACCTTAGACAAAGATTTCCATGACAACCCTCCCCCCCCTTACAGCTCACAACTTCCTTTCTGTGCACAGTTCCTGGTGCCACCCCTTTCAGATTTTCACACAAGTAATCCTCATACTGTAGAAGCAAGTACTGCATGTCCTGCGTCTACCTCAATGGCTTTTACTGGAAAAGCTCTCCCAGGCTTTGCCACAGCTTACTGTGAGGGAAAGGTTAGTTTGATTTTGATTTCTTGTACTTTGTATTACTTTGTTGCCTTTTTCTATTTTGTATACTGTGATTTCTTTTCTTTCACTGTGTTTTACTTGTATTCTGCTTTTAATTGCATATTAAACTTCTAAAGAGACCACAGCTGTGTCTCTTGTGAGTCAGACAGACATTCGAACAGGTCAGTTAAGGATTCACACAGAAGTTAGAACAGGTCAGTTAATGTTAATCATCTGTGAACTGAAGGGGGTAGAGCTAGGAACTAAACCTATTTAAGGGGTAAAATAAAACATTTCAAAGCTTTACTGGAAAAGCTCACCCAGACTCTGCCACAGCTTGTTGTGAAGGAAAGGTTATTTTGCTTTTGATTTGTTGTACTTTGTATTACTTTATTGCCTTTTTCTGTTTTGTATACTGGAATTTGATTTTTTTGCATTGTTTTACTTGTATCCTGCATTTAATCACATATTAAAACTTGAAAAGAGACCACAGCTTTGTCTCTTGTGAATTGGATAGAATTTCCCCATCGTCCCACCCTGTTACTGTTTTGTTCTTAAACACGAGTCTTTCTAGTTGCTTGCCGCTTATGTTAATTTGATCTTATATCTCCTTCCCTTTCTCCTTTCACTGACTGGTGTGAGTAAACACAAAATTATAATTTTGTGAACTCACTCCCCTTTAACTATTTAAATGTATTGGCCATACCACTGTATTCCATAGTAACAGAATACAAAAGTGCCCACCCTCTTTCAATCTATCTTGCTCTTTTAAAAATAGTGGCTCTCCATTTAGACAAATAAAAGCTAAGTTACCCAGTTTCATATCTAACTGCTTACTGTACACTGCAGTGTTTAGGATAAACCATTTTTCATCTTACTTTTAAACATCTATTGAAAGACCAGCAGTTATTGGAGAACGCACATTCTGCCTTTCAGTAGTCATCATGGAATTAGTGCTTCTGTTTTCTCCTTGTGAGAGAAGGAGTAGAGTGACAGTATTTCCTGGAGACTGTTGATCACCAGAAAGCCTAATAACTGCTTTATAGGTGACAGCTTGGAATCTGTACTTATATTCTGGTCCTCGTGAGAGAAGGAGAAGAGTGCATTGACTCCTGACTGTTTCTGGTTCGAGAGTGTCTGTACTTAACATTCCTGATTGGTCTGATTGCTATTCAAGGCATCTATAAGGAAAAGGCTACAAACCTACAGACCCTTGCATCATCTGGAACAAGACTGTGGATCACCAAACAGGCTCTGGCCTGCTTCTCATCTTGGGATTGGTGCTAATATATTGTTGCTGGTGAGAGAAGAAGCAAAGGAGCAGTGTTGCCCAACAGAGTGAAGCTGTGCTGAGACTAGCATTAGTAGTAGCCAGGCAGTAGCCATTCATGTGACTCCCCTCTTTTCATCATTCTTGACAAGCTAGTTTTTTTTGTTTTCAGTAAGTACTGCCTGATTTCTTTCTAATTTCGGAATATCTATCTAAATACATCATCCTTAAAGATATACGTATTAGTTCTCCCGTAAGTGTTTGGCAGTGCTTTGTATAGACTTAGACACCTTGAGTGTCATTTTTCCTGTAACACCACAACTAGAATTTCTTCAATACCTAGTTGCACACAGGACAACTAGTTTGCAGTGACAAGAAATGGTCCCATAGTTGCAAACCGGATACTCCTGACAGTGATTGATATTCTCACTCCAACTGTCTAATCAACAGAAAAGGGTGTGTTGCCATGGATATGAACTTTCCTATTGTCTCAGTTACCAGCTTGCTGGACATGGGCATCCTGAGGCAATATAGAAAATGTCTCATGTTTACTGGCAACAAGTTAATTCTCTAATAAACTGATATGGTATGTGAAAAATATATTTACACAATGTCACTGTAGGCAAAGCTCTCACATGAAAGTACTTCTAATGTCCATAGTAAACACACTGCACTGATAACGCCAATTCACAGCAGACATATCAACCCACATATGCTGAGGCACTTAAATGTAAGGTTCCTAAACCACAAAGACCTCCTACACAGAGTACAAATAACACATACCCTCAGCAGCCCCAAATGCGCTCTTTCAAAACAACACCCACATCAGCACATAGAGTTACATCTCATGGAGCCTCTGTCTCTAAGCCCATAAGGCAAGCCACCACACAATCCAGCATTCTAGTCATTGGAGACTCCATCATGAGACACACTGATGTCCCTCTCACTGGGCTAAATAAGGAGAAAGTCACAATCAGTTGCTTATCAGAGGCTAGGATTCACCACATTAAGCAGGCACAATTACCAATATGACTCAGTCATAGTCCATGTAGTAGTAAATGATCTGAGATGTATCTCCCTAGACTATATGAAGAGAGACACGGCCCCAGAACTTGGACTGAAGCTCCAAAGGTGGTGGTGTTTCCATATTCATAAAGGATGTGCACATCTCCAGACTGGTAGCCCAACATAATGCATCAGAGATACTTCAGGTGCAGCTAACATTGGGTAAGACAGCGATTCAGGTCATATCCTGCTATAGGTCCCCAACCATGTCCCAAGACTCACACTCCATGTTCCTAAGCACCCTGGAGAATATTAGGGTCCAGCCTAACAGTTTCATACTGGGCGACTTCAACTACCCCTCCATTAACTGAGAAAACTGCTCATGTACCAATATATTTGCACAACATTTCCTGGAATTCATTAATTCCAATGCCCTGGACCAGCTCGTTCTTACCCCCACTAGAGATAACAACATCCTTGAGCTGGTCATTACTAACCTGGGCGACTGTTGCTCTACACCAATAGTCAGCTCCTCCCTGGTTAGATCTGACAACAAACTAATCACCTTGGAACACCACCTCGCTCCCACCCTCCACCCCTGCAAAGGTAATCACCATGAAAAATTTCTCCAAAATGAACTTTGGACTCCTAAAAACAGAGGTGGCTAAGTTCATGGCACCCATGCAAATGGAGAATAGTTGCATGACCACTGAATCATACACTAATGCACTGTATGAACACATACACAAATGCATGGCTCTTGCCATACCCAATAGAACCAAAATGTTCTCCTCCAAAAAAAGGAAGCCAATCTGGTGGTCCTCTGCCATAAACAAACTCTACAACAGAAGGAAGAAACTGATGCAAAATAAGGTGAAGCCCCAAGACTGGAAAAACTCCCTTATCAGCCTCAACAAAAAGTTGAGATCCCTCATCACATCCTCTAAAGCTAGCTATGAAAACAGAATTGCAGAAGATAGTAAAGGCAACCACAAGGCCTTCTATAGTTATGCAAATAATCTCCATGGCAATACCCAGATGTGCTCTTAGCTACTGCACAATGGTACCTCCTATACAGAGTCAACATATATTGCCAATATACTGGCTGACAGATTCAGTGCTAACGTTACCCCCCACCAAAGGACCAATCACAATACCAGTAGATTGCCAGGTACCCAATATTACTGCTGCACAGGTAAAAACAGCACTGTCCAAGGCCAATAATACAGCTTCTGTGGGACCTGACAATATCCCTGTCTTTGTTCTGCATGAACTACAGAGTGAACTGGCACCACACCTGTGTGCCCTGTTCAGTCACATCCTCACCTCAGGCTTTGCCCCTACTGAATGGCGCACTGCTAGCTACAATCATCCTCTCCACAAAGGAGGAATGACTACAGACCCTGGGAACTATCATCCCATTAGCATGATGAGTCTGATATGCAAAGCTATGGAATGCATCATTATGGACCTAATAAACAAGGATATAGGGAAACTCCAAATTCTGGATCCCACACAGTTTGGTTTTGTGAAGTGTAGATCATGCCTGTTCCTCCTGGTCAACGTCTTTGAGTCAGTCCCCAGAGCTGTGGATGAAGGCAAGGTGTTTCATACAGCCTACCTTGATCTGGCCAGTGACTTTGATACCATTCCTCACTCAGGAATCATAGAAAAACTCACTAAGCTAGGCGTCAACCCCTATATCACTAAGTGGGTTGAAAACTGACTCACAGATAGAACCCACAGTGTGAAAGTAGCTGACTCCAAGTCAGACTGCCAACCAGTCATGAATGGAGTCGCGCAGGGCTCAGTCCTGAGTCCTCTCCTGTATGGTATCTAATTCTCTGAAGTCCAGGCCAACATGAAGGGACTCTGGCTGACAAAGTTCACAGACGATTGCAGGTTGGGAGATATAATTAACTCCCCAAGTTATGTTGACATCCTGCAGGAAAGCCTCACTGAGACCGACGACTGGTGTCAGAACCATGGCCTTAAGCTCAATGCCAAAAAATGTGACGTCATCCCCTTTGGGAAAAACTCAGTTCCCGCGAATTATCACATTGATGGTAATCCACTGAACACAGAAGGCATTATAAGAGATCTGGGAACACAGCTTGACAGCAGCCTCTCTTTTGACCACCACATTTCCACTGTGGTCAGAAAGTCCTTCTATGTGGCACATCTCATTACTAAGGGTTTTGCATACAGGAAGAAAGAGGTCATTGTCACCCTCTACTCTTCCCTCATTAGGCCAATCATGAAGTACAATACCCCATTTGGCATGTACCTCACTAAATTTTATTTATTTTATTTTATATTTGTTGACCACAATTGTCTGACTGAGCGGAAGAGCTCTTTTTCAGTGGAGGCCTGGGGAGAAAAGCTCCAACATATTATACAGTTTTCATTATAAATTAGCATTAAACAGCAATGTTACAGGATTATTACAAGTCATTAAGGAACAATACAATGTTATACAGTGTCAATAATCAGGAGTATAGCATAACTATTTCAAGATGTATAAAAAGAAATATGTCATTAACAGGAGTATAGTTTTTGGGGTAAGTGGTTAAAAAACAGTTTTATCATGATGTAGTTGCATGATGGCAAGACAGTTACAATAGAATGTTTCTCTGAGGCAATTTGCTTAATAGATTTTAGAAGACAGTAGAAAGAGTAGTCAAGGAAGATTAGAGAGAGCTAGTGAGAAGAGTGAGTTAAGGGCAGAAAGTAGATTAAGGTATGAGAAGTAGGGGCTGTTAAGGAGATAGTAGGGGATGTTAAGGAGGGATGTAAACACCTGCAACAACTGCAGAGGCCACAAAAATACCTCACAAAGATGATCCTAGGCCTTAAACACTTGTCCTATATGGACAGTCTCAAAGAACTCCAACTATTCTCTGTCTCATAATTCCTACTTAGAGGTGATCTCTGCTTGACTTACAAAGCCATGTCTGACCCAACTCTGTCAGAAATGCTAAATCTAAAGAAATCCAAATCTCTCCGCACCACACATTCCGGAGACCTCAACCTCATTGCCACAATCAATAGAACATGCTGGAGAGACAGGTTCATAACCTAGAGACTGCCCATGCTATGGAACAGACTTCTCATGTATGTCAAACAGAGCACCTCATTGGCCCTCTTCAAGAGAAATTTTGATGAGTAGATGGGAAATATAAAATTCACCCCAGGGATCACTCCAGTGGCTCTACTCAACAGAGGCACTGTGAACTAATGCCAGATGTCACGATGCCAGGATAATCCTATGGGCTACACTTGTAAAGGCCCCAGGGCCATTAGCCTAGCACACACCTATGAACCTATGAACATCATGGAGCTCTAGGAATATGTGTCTCAGGCTGGTATGACCCTAGCATTGAGCAGCATTTTACCTTCTCCAAGGATGATGCCACAATATGAACAAAAGATGATTGACTTTAATAATTGGCTTATTTTCTAGTGTCATTCTAAGGGGTGCAATATTTGTCAGCATGGAAGGAGATGGTATCAGACCATGCTGCTTTGTCAGGGGAGGTCTGCACCTATCCCCTCTAGGCTTTCGAATATTATCTAAAACATTGTCTTCCCAATAGTGCCTTTTTAGGCAATGCCAAATTGAAAGCACTTCTGGCATAGCAAATCAAAACAAAAAAAAATCTAAAGGTATTACTGCTCAATGTTAGGAGTCTAAACAAAATCTCCACTCCGTAGAAGCTCTCTTTACCATCGAGAATGCCGATGTCTGTGCAGTCACAGAGACATGGTTTAAAGCAATGGAGAGCACACCAACAGTGCTAGGTTATAAAGACTTCCACATATTTAGGCCAACTTCTTCACAGGCAGAGACTAAAGGTGGAGGAGTCTCTACATCAAAGATAAATATACTTCAAGGCTGGTCAAACAGGACAATGAACTTGAGCTGTTCCATGTTCAAATCATCATAGGCAAAAACCAATACCACTTTGTTGCAAGCTATAGGTCCCCATCTATGACCCAGGAAATGCATACCATGTATTTAAACTTATTACAAAAAATAATCATCCAACGCAATACCATATTCATGGGTGACTTTAATTACCCCACTATTAACTGGGAATCCTATACGACACCAAATGTACATGTACCGAGATTCCTGGATTTTGTAAACACAAACTCCTTGGACCAGATAGTTAATATACCAACCAGTGTTGCAACCATACTGGATCTGGTCCTCAATGCACACCCCCTAATATAATGCCTTCTCTGGTAAGGTCAGACCACAAAATGGCCTCCTTTGAAGTAAAAATAAAACCTGGACCCCCAGTGAAACCTAGAATACTCAGGAACTATTCTAAGGCTAACCTGATGCTTTAGGTGAGAACCTGGCAAAATTTCAAGCCCCCATAAACACTTGAGAATACTGCTGCCTAACCAGAACTGTTCACAGAAGCCCTGTACAAGCATGGTAATAACTGCCTAGATGCAGCTGTCCCTACCAGGAAGAAGTACAGAACTAACTCAAAAATCAAGCCACCCTGGTGGAATCACAAAATAAATAGGCTGTATAAAAGGAGGAGAAAAGCAGGGCAAATATTAGGAGGTGCTGCACCCAGCAGGATAAAACCACTATCAAGAAATAAAAAAACTCAGAGGACAAATAAAGTATACCAAAGCCAAATTTGAGGTAAGTTTGGCCTCCCATGCCAAGGACAACCACAAAGCATTCTTTAGCTATGTACATAGTCTCAAAGGCAATACACAATTGTCTGCAGAGCTCATTGTAAATGGAGCCACCGATAGTGAGCCAGAAGACATAGCAAACCTCCTGGATGATCAATTCAGTGTGGACCTTACCCCTCTCTCCCTCTCAACCTTCACTCAGGCAATATCATGTAATATAACGTCTCCCCTACTATAACTAGGGACAGGTCCTTAATGCTCTCTCTAAGAAAAAGAACACTCCATCAATGGGCCCAGACAATATCCCAGGATGCCTTCTAAATAGCATGAAACATAACCTATCAGGACCTCTGGAATTACTATTTAACTGTGGCCTCTAAACATGTTTCATGCCTCATGAATGGAGAAAGCAACAGTCATCCCTCTGCACAAAAGTTGGCCATCTACAGACCCTGGAAACTACAGACCCATAAGTCTTACCAGTCTTATATGTAAAGCCATGGAAAGAATTATCATGGAGACAATCACTAGAGATATAGTAAACCTCCAGACACTGTACCCAACCCAGTTTGGTTTTGTCAAATCATGCCTACTCAACCTGGTGGACTTCTTTGAGAAAGTCACCAAAGCAATGGATGAGGGCAAAATTATTCACACTGCCTACCTTGACTTGGTCAAGGCATTTGACAGAATACCCCACTTGGGCATTGTTGACAAACTCAAGAGGTAAGGTACAAACTTGTATATCACCCAGTGGATAGCCAACTGGCTCACAGACAGGACCCAGGAAGTTAAAACTGGGGAGTCCACCTCTACAAAGAGGCCAGTCACAAGTGGAGTCCCTCAGGGATCAGTCCTTGGACTGCTCCTTTTTGGCATTTACGTCTCAGAAGTCAAGGCCAATGTCAGTGGTCTCTGACTGATTCAGTTTGCACATGGTTATAAATTAGGAGCTGTCACTGAATCTCACACAGACACAAATGTTCTCTAGGAGGGGTTGACCTCGACAAACAACTGGTGTCAGAGACATGGACTAAAACTAATGCCAAGAAATGCATAATAGTATCCTTTGGGAAGTTATCCATCCCTAGTAACTATCATATTGACAACACACCCCTTAGAGTTGACCCAGTAGTCAAGGACTTAGGGTCTTAGGGACACACATAGATAGTAATCTTGCCTTTGACCATCATGTGTCTACAGTGGTGAGGAAATCATTTTATGCTGTGCAACGTATACACAAAGGTATGCCATCTAAGTCCAAGGAAGTCATTGTTCCACTGTATTCGGCATTTATCAGACCTCTCATTTAGTACAATGCCCCCTTTGGTATGTACATAATCAGGCATATCCAACAAATGGAATGTTCACAGAGGTTTCTCACTAAAACAATACAGGGCTTAAATAAAATCTCCTATGCAGACCACTTTGAGGCCAAATCCCTGTATTCTGTCTCCCACAGGCTTTTGAGGGGAGATCTATGCCTGGTATACAGGGCATTGTCAGACCCCGCTCTGATGGATCTCCTGCATATCCACAAAACAAACAGCACCAGAATTATCCATTCTGAAGACTTAAACCTTGCCTATGATATAAATAAGACCTGCTGGAGAGATAGGTATGTATCCCAAAGACTACCATGTCTATGAAACAGGCTCCCCATCCATGTGAAGCAGAGTTCCTCCCTAATCCAATTCAAGTGCAACTTGGACAATTGGATGGGAAACTTGAAATTCATCCCTGGTTTGGTACCTATGTCTCTACTGGACACAGGTAACCTGTAAATGGTTCATCTCCCAGGCCCATGCTTACACTTATCAAGGGTATCAGAACTTGTCAGAGATTTGGAATGCATGACTAGGCTTAAAAAGGCCCAAGTGGTCATTAGCCAGCATTCCAAATACTGTTGCAGATATGTACAAGTAGAATTCAATATGGCCACACATTACTGGTGACTACTGCTGTGTATAACAGTAATTAGACTTTTTTATGTCACTTTATATTGCCTGTCAGGAATGTCTATGTTATGGGCTATCTGTTTGTAATCATAGTGATATAACCAACCTGCAACTGAAAAATTATACAGAATGTTCATATCAAATGCTTCCTGTAATGAAAGAAGACACTGCCAGAACAGCTCTCTGGAATTTTGTAAATAATTATATGTCATTTGTGAATAGCAACGTGATTTATATAAGATGCTTGTATTACAACTTTATTGGAACTGTATGTTATGTGTATATCAAACTTGTTTGTACAGACATATGTGTTAAAAAAGGTATTCTTTAAAGTACTGAGCTTAAAGATGTATTAAAAGTGTGCCCTGCTAGAAGAAAACAGAAATGTACATACACCACTGTAACTGTTTAAATGTATATAATTTAACAGAGGAAACTGGAACACCGGAGGTTGCCTTCAGACCAGCAAAACTTCAGAAAAAATAGCTGAAATTAAATTACTTTATGGCTACACAATAAAATATGATACATTTCAGTTTCAATGCAGCAAGAAGACACAATGTCTAAAACTAGGGAGCTTTCTGTATTGTCTCTAAGGTGAAATAATTACTAGTTTTGAAAACATGAAGGGAGGCAATTGTTTTATGACTTCCAGCATCTGCCAAAGATCTGAGGTCTATGAATTTTCACAGGTAGATGCAAAATAATGCTAGCTTCCAGCAGTGTGTGTGTGTGTGTGTGTGTGGGGGGGGTCATATGGGATAGCGTCAGATGACAAGAAATTATGTCATTATGCAAGTTATCCCAGCAGTAATATTTGAGATATTAATTTGAAAAATCTCTGAGAAAGACAACATTCTGTATTCTGTATTTGATCTAACAACAACTAGAAGATACATCCACCACATCTGCCTTGCTCTTAAGTAAGTTAACTAGGGTAAAGTAATTCTCTTAGATATAGTCAGGAATATAGCAAAGCTTAGTTTAGATATTTTCTTTATTTGAGACTGTCGGCAATGTTGTTTTAAATATTTTCTGTGATTTTGAACTCTGATGTCACTTTGAATAAATATTTAGTAATGTCTTGTTCTTTTATTATTTATTATTAAATACATTTAAACATTTCATGTGGCTGATCTCTGTAAAGATATTTAAGTTCTGATAGTGCTTGCATATTTTTTTGGTGACACTGTGTAGGCCACTCCTAATAGCCTTGCTCTTGGTCAAACTACCCTTTATATTAATTATGACATTATACAGTAAGATTGGACACCCTTTGTTATGAGACTTAAAATAGCTGATGAGGGGTTGGCTGGTGGCAGTGATAACTACCTTATAGTCTGTGCAAAAGGATCATAGCTAGTAAACCTGTGCCAGCTTTTCCCAGGTGTGTGTGTGTGTGCGTGTGTGTGTGTGTGTGTGCGTGTGTGTGTGTGTGTGTGTGTGTGTGTGTGTGTGTGTGTGTGTGTGTGTGTGTGTGTGTGTGTGTGTGTGTGTGTGTGTGTATGTGTGCATGTGTGCATAAATCCAACCTTAAAGAGTGTGTATGTCATCTGAGATCTCAACTCTATAGCTGTGCTAGTGAGGAGTCTTATTAGGAATCTGGAGAAAGAGGGAGAAACCAGCCCTGGACTGACTGTGGTCTCTGTGTGCTCTTAAGGGAAACTGCACTTGATGCAGAGAGCTGCATCTGGAAATACTATATGTGTACCTTGCTATCCTCCCAGTGAGCATCTCCTCCACTGTTGTCAACTGTTGTCAGAGGATTGAGGCTCATTGATTACTGGTCCAGTGGTGGGGAGTCACACTGCTGTATTATCTTTCAGTATATTTTTCAGTATCTGAGAATGATGCTTCTACTGAGGCAATCCATCAGCATGGCATGGCTTTATGAGCACGAAGAAGTAGAATGTGGTCATAGAGTCCATTTGTGGGAAGGCATTCTTCATTAGGCAAAAGTAGCTTGTAGCTATGTCTTCACAATGCCAGCTTGCTGCCATAGTGTCAAGGGCAATCATGACTAGTCATCGTGACAGGCAAGGATACTGGGGATGCCATCAATATAATTGGTGGCAGTCTTTGACATAATTAGTGATTGGAACTGAAGAATGTATCATGCCCTATGGTGGCCATGGTGGCCATGTCCACAAACACCAGACTGATGTAGACAGTACTGAACTTGGTGCTTTTCCATATACCTGGAGGTACTAATCACACACCTTGTCAGTTTCATGTCCTATTTAGCATATTTGCCTTGATTCTGACATATGTTACCAACTCACCATTACAGGATACATCTGCAGCATAACCACAAAAGCCAGGCTAGATACTTTTTTTGTGCATCTCTTCCTTCTGTTAGTGGGTGTACTTATATAGCATATGCTTCAGTGTCAAATGAGGAATTTGCATGGCTACCTGTGTAGTGGAGATGTTTCATGTATGTGCATGTGCGTCATATTTCCCACTTAATATCCGCATCAGAGGAATAAGCTAGTGCCATGACAGACAATAGTACTAACCAGAGGAATGTCCCACCACATAATCACTGCCTAACAGTTGCATATGTCTAATCATTAGTGGGACTGTCACCCAATAATGCAAATGATACATAGGCAATGGCACAGGACACACAGTGCACAATTGTTCTAGACAGACTAATTCCATCTACTGATGACCATGTTAAATCTATGCATTATAGCCAACATTGGTTGGGGGACACAGGGTTGCAGATGAACCCTGTAATCAGTGTTTTCACTGGAGAGGAATTTAGAGAGGCAAGCCACTACAACACATCTCTTGTCAGAGAACTGAGCTAAATAATCATGGTGAAAGAGACAAAAGTGGCTGAGAAAGTGGGGAATAAAAGCACTGACAGTGATAGGCACTGGACATGTACAAGATGAGTGTTTTCTACTTATCTATATGTGTGCTGGTGCAAGCCAATGAACACATTCATCATTGCACCTACAGTGGCTAGATCATGAGCTCCTATACCGAGTTTCTGGGTTGCTTCATTGTGTTTCATGCACTCTGACTGTTATGCATTATGGTGCTGTTGCTTGCCTTATCAAACACCTCATAGATGGGAAAATAAGTTGTTCAACTGCTTGAGTGTCATCATCATGGAGATCACGACATCACCAACTTACCACATTCGCACATGCAAAACCATGCCTAAGAAAGACATGACATGTAGATATATCATTGCAGTCATGGTATACATTGATATGCAGTGCCTGCTAGTGATGATACTAGTACTGTGCAGGCCATTAGTGGTAACAGTTCATTCTCACAAACAGCACCCAGCATGCTTTGCTGTGACTGGCTCTTGGGTAGTGATATCTTGCAAGACATCTTGATCCACAGTCAGCTCCACATTACCCTGCTTTTTCCCAACAATGAAAGCCTACTTGTCTAGGTTTTTAAATGAGGTGTTGTACCATGTGATTTTTACCTTAAGGTTCTACCCCAGCAGTTTACATTTTACAGTAAACCATATATAGCTGTGTAGGGGTATATACTTGGCTCTATGTGTCTTTGTCCAAGCAGTAGTACCCAGCATGAGACCAGATGCCTGTAAAAATCATATTTATTGTGCCTCCTGTGGCAAACTATGATGTGTGTAAACACATGTGGTATGTAATGCTGTGTGTTATCAGGGCATATACGTGTCAATATGCCATGAGTTAGTATTGTCATGCCATCTGGACAATGGTGACTATCATATTGCTATTTTTTCTGTGATGTGGATTTTTGTGTTTGTTCTGACATGTTTAATCATGATGGCTGCCATTCCTATTGCACTATAACATATGTTGTTTATAAACAAAGGGGTTGTCTGATGCAGGTTAACAGGATATGTGGTTTCATTGCTTTTTTATTTCTCCAAATCTTTTGGGTTTCTAATACCATGATGAAAATGAACCCCATTCTCAAGTCAAAGTACAATTAAAGTTAATGAAATTAGTATTGTTTCAATCTTTGATGTTGACCAAAAGTGCTCTTCGCAGCACTCGCAATGTGCCCAGTAATGACTTCTTCTGCAATTCGTATGGGGTTACATGGACTGATTACATATCTAAATACGATTGTAAATTCTTTTTTATAAGATCCATTGCTCCTACTTCTGTTAGAACTTCCTGAGCATCTTTCTTCCACATTGCTCTCATTTCTGCCTGCAGATCCTGATATTTTATGACTTTGTGTCTCTCTGTTCGCAAGACACTGTAGTCACTAGGTGTGAAAATTTTAATGATCAATGCTACTTTTGCCTTCTTTTCTTAGATCACTATATCAATTTTTCTAGCGTCTCTCTTTTGAACTGTTGGTAATGGGTGATCCCATGTAATATAGGCTTCATCATTTTATATGATGATTCCAATGTTTTTCAGACACTTCAAAACCATGTTTGCACAATCCCCAGTGCAACACTCTTGCCACATTATTAGGCATTTCAGTATACAGTCCTTCTGCCATTAGTATGTCACAACCAGCAACGAGATGTGCGACTGTTTCCAATTTGGTTTTACAAAACCTACATTTGTCTGTTTGTCCCACATGTTCAATGGACTTTGTAAACCAGTGTGTATGTAGCCTACTATCTTGGTCCACCAATATTAACTTTTCACCTCTTGGTTTGAATTTGCCTCTCCTTAACCACTCCTGCATTTGCTGCTGATCAACATGAGGTTCTTCCAGAAGTTTTCTATACTTGCAACTATATTTATGCATTTTCCACATTTTTTTGCCTTCTCATCTGGTCCGTCACTTTATATTCTTTCTCTTGTTTTTGGCACATTGAATTGCTGCCTGATTTTTATCTACTTCTGGTTTGATTTCCATTCCTGCTTGATGCTGATATGCTTCTGGTAAATTAAACAGAGAAGACATGTTAGATTTATTCTCCTCACATTTCAAAACTTTGACTACATTTGGGTCTTGTGAGGTTAGCAAATATGTGTGGAGTCTGACGATTGCAGAGTTATACATGTAATCAGTTTCAAGGAGGCCCATCCCTCCTTCAGAATGGAGGATATATAATCTTGATATATACTGATTTTTATAAATCATTTGGTGAGCATGAAGCTTCCTTCTTGTTTTCCTATCTAATCTATCCAACATGTTTTGGCGCCAGTCAGTCACTCCAAACCTGTAAGTTAGGACGGGAAGAGCAAATTGGTTTATAGCTTGGATTTTATTCCAAGATGTCAACATTGTTTTCAGGATTAATTTAAGTCTTCTAAAGTATTCCTTGCTAAGTTTTATTTGCATTTGTTCATGTTTTCTTGTTGATCCTTCATTGGTTCCCAAATATTTATACACTCCCTCTTGCTCAAGTTCTTTTATACCACATTCTTGCCCAAAACTGATGTTTTCCTGGTGCTGCAGTTTTCCTGCTTTAAAGGTTGCTTTTGCAAATGTATCAAGACCAAATGACATTCTTATATCATTTGAAAACATTTTGACATCCTGCGTTGTGCTTTCAGTTCCTCATCTGATGAGCTATAGTTTTAAATTATCGACAAAGAGAAGATGAGAAGTCTTTACAATTTTTTGTTTTCTAGAAGCCAAATTACAGCAATGGCCTAAGCTGTTAAGTAAACAACTTAGTGGGTTAAGGGCAAGGCAGAATAGCAATGGTGACACAGAGTCACACTGGAATATCCCTCTTTGAATGTTTATCCCTGGGATAATAATTTGTCTTTTATCATGTCTTAATTGCAAAGTGGTCTGCCACTGTTTTATGGTCAATTTAATGTAGTTGATCAGTGTAGGGTGTATCTTATGCATTTTTAAGCACTCTTTTATCCATTAATGTAGGATGCTATCAAATGCTTTTTGTAGTCAATCCATGCCATACATAGATTCTTTCCCTTTTTACAGTTCTCCATTATGACTTTATTTAACAACAAATGATCCTTTGCTCCATATGACTTTCTTTTATTGCCCTTTTGTTCTACTGACATAATTGAGTTTTCTTCTAAATGACTATAAACTCTGTCAGCAATAGTTCCCGTGTATAGTTGATATGTCGTCAGAAGGCAAGTTATTGATCTATAATTTTTATGGAAGCTTGCAGGTTTACTCATAAGTAGGAGCATTGTTTTTCCTGCTGTTAGCCAGGTTGGTGTCTGTTTGGGGTGCGCATATAAATAGTTCTTACTGAAGGCTAAATCTTTGTGCAAAGATGTTAATACTTTTAACCAAAAGTTAGGCACTACATTTGGGCCTGGGTTTTCCAATTAGAGGCTTTTCTTAACTTTGTTTCAATCTCTCTTGCTGTTGCTTCATCCCATTTCATATCCTGTACCTTTAAACTTCTTATTCTTTCTTTTACTTCCTTTATACATTTAGTACCTTTGTTATGGTCCACAGGATCTTCATAGATACTTCTCCAAAATATGTGCATGGTAGTGGGTCTACATTAGATCGTCGAATGCTTACGTTGTCAAACACCGAAACGTCGACACATAAATGTCAAACTCTAATAAATGCAACAGGCCAATTATGAAAATTTTTTCCCCAGGGAAAAAATTAATGTGGCCAACAAAAAAAACCCTCTAAAACCCTAATCAAGTGGGGGGCTTTGCCCCCACCCCGATGTGTGGGGGGCTATGCCCCCCACAACCCCCTAACTAAATATACCAACTCCAAGATCACTCTATATCTGGGAAATGGGCAAATCCCCGATGACAGCCAAGCAAATTTTTTCCCAGGGGAAAAAATTCACATAATTGGCTGCTACGTTTATTAGACTTCGACATTTAGGTGTCGACATTTTGGCTTTCGACAACCTAAGAATTCAAAGATCTAATATAAACCCCATGGTAGTATGCCTTATGTTGGCATAGGAAAAGTATGCGTAACTTTGTAGATATATTTTTCTGAATATGTTTAGTAAATGTAGCATCTTAGAGCATATTGTTTTGTACCAGATGCTGTCATACCTCTAACACACAATCACACTCTGACCAGCCTGTCACACTATGGTATACTTTTTATCATGGTCCTTTGTGTTATCATCTTCTTTGTTCCAAAGCTTTACATCCTCAGCCGTCTAAAGTATTTTGAGTACATATACTTCACTAAGGAAATGGAAGGCTAGCATGCTTGGCTGTTATATTTTGCACGACTGCAAACAAGTAACTATGTCGAACGCTGCCTCAGATGTTACTACATTCTGATACCAGAGTTATGATTTCTGCAAATCAAATATTCTCTCAGTCTCATTCTAGATACTAAATCCATGTGCTGTGTGTATTTAATGCTTTCTGTTTAGGCAATTGATGATGGTGATTAGGATCATTAACAAAAGCTATTGTGCGTAACTGCTGTCTTTTGTAAAACATAAACAAAGTTATGAGGCAAGTGTTATCATTGGTATACTCTATACATGTAAACAATTGTGTGGGTTCAATATAGAGGCTTTAGGTGTCTCTCACAGATGTCATTCATAATAAACCTGCATTTTTCAGATGATGGCATTATGTACTCTACCAGGAAGTGATGCTGAACATTACATGACTTGTTCATCTGCTACATTTGTGGCCAGGCAGTTGATTTAATGCCACATCTTCCAGTTTATCCATCAATCACGTTCTGAAAGAGAATGTGACATTACTGTAATGTGGGTACAGTCCACTATCCACTTAGTTGCAGTTATCTGAACTCACTGAACTGTTCTATGACTGCAGGGAACTCAAGTTAAGAACCAGAAATGTATGTAGTTCCTCAGTCTCATGACATATGATGGCAACAGATTTGAATGGGATGCAAGTGGCATTCAGACTATTATCATCCATATGACATTGAAATGTGCCAGGTAAAAAGTATTTCCAATAAAAAGTAACTTTTACTTGGAGTGGCAGAGTTACACACTGGCTTTGTGGACTTCTGCCTGGTGCATACAAGTCACACACTACTGAAATTTACTCTCTGCCAAGTCAATACTTACTTTATAACTTCCCAAAGAAAGGTGGTTTTGGAAGAGCCACTGGCAATATTTATCTGCGCACATTATTATTGCAAGCCATGCTGCAAATATTAGCAGCTACATTGCTGTCAGCCTATACAGATGGTATTAGTTGCCAGATATATGGGCATGTCATTTTCTCAGTTTTAACCATCAGGCTGATACACAGAATGTTCTAACAGAATGTATTCAGGTATTACGTAAGTGCCATGAGTGGTCAAAGCTTTATATAACTGTGTGCAGCCTACTGCATGTGTTAGCATGGTAGCTCCTTTCTGCATTTACATACTTATTCACAGCCCATTCTTTTGGAAATCTCCAGCATAATAAAACATTCATATCTTCATCATTGCAGCATGCTCCAATTGTATTGGAATCTAGCCCAAAAGACAAGGTATGGTCTCTTTGCAGTAGAGAAGTACATATATATGGGTCTACTTCTAAATTTCTAAGTTTCAAAACTTCAAATTTCTTATGGTTGAAACCATAAGATCAAAGTTTTGAAACTTCCACCTGTTTAAATGGAGATCACCATACAGCACGGAATGGTATATTTACTGTTTTCCTCACTATAGTGCAATATCACAGTTGTTATATTTAATTAGGAGGGGGATGTGGGGGGTGCGTTGAGGCAAACATAAAGATTTTTTTTTTTATTTACATTTCAAAGTTTCAAAACTTCGATCTTAAGTAATTCTAACTTTTGAAACTTTGAAATATAGTAGACCCATATATAAATATATATATATATATATATATATATATATATATATATATATATATATATATATATATATATTGATAGATATAGATATATAAAACTATATATATATATATATATATATATATATATATATATATATATATATATATATATATGTATGTGGGTCCACTTCACATGACTGAATCTCAAAATACTGAAATATTTCATTTGATTGAGACCACAATACCTAATTTTCAAAATACTGAAAACTCATGTAACTGAATCTCATTATATTGAAAATTTACAATCCTGAATTTCAAAATAGTGAATTTTAAGCCATAGATGTGATGCATGTTTCATTCACCTGTGACTTGCTTGTGATAAAAAACATTACTGTAACTTAAAGTGCTGACTGTTAGAATACCAGTAATAGCATAGAAAGTAGTGTTGCAGTGTTTCTAAATGTTGGTATTGGATAGTTAGACATTGGTGTTGTAAGTGTGTATGTCTATGGCTTAAAATTCAGTATTCAGTCAAATGAAATTCATTATTTTGAAATTCAGTCTTGTGAAGTAGACACACACACACACACACACACACACACACACATATATATATATATATATATATATGTATATATATATTTATATATATATATATATATATATATATATATATATATATATATATATACACACACATGGATATAATACGTATACAATTTTGTATGTGTGTATGTGTGTGTGCGCATTTGTGGTGTGCATATCTTTCTGTGCTTGTGGAGATGAAATGGTGAAGACCACTAATTACAGCTGCTATAACCTTTTCTATTTATGCTCTCTATCCTGCTAGCTCATTATATTCTACAAATGACATTAGTGCTGTTTCATTTTTTGTTTCCTGGAAGCTTTCCTAATATGACATTAATTTAATCCATTACAAATGAACATGATGTTGGTCTGAAACTCCAGAGGTAAATTCCAGGTGGCAGATACGCCAACAGTTTAGCTGCATCATTTCATTCAGTTCTTCTACCAGTCTTGTCAAACTGAGAATGAATTTGAATACCTGTATTCCCTTAGATTCTATTGTGCTGAACACAAGCAATGCAATACTTTTTAAACAGCAATTAGGCTAATTTTCAAAGTCTCTTAAGATTCCTTGGCAATGCATTGTAAAAGAGGATCAAAATCCAATGTATAACAAGATTTAGCATCAGCTCAACAAACAGATTAAAGGATGTGAGCTGTATTTGCTATTAGTTGTTTAAGCTTTAATGATAAATCGATGCAAGTTTTTTTCATCTTAAAATCTTGGCTTAATCTACTCATTATAGTACTACTTATAGGGATTATATGACATAGTTTTTCAGTCTCTGTTGCAGTACAAAAATCACAACATTTACGTATCTGCCAAATATTTCTGTGTTCTTTGCAACAAAGAAATCCCATGTATAGACAGGAGCATTTAATTTTTTGGTACAATGGTTCTTTCTTTCTTTCTTTGTGATCTGAACTCATGTTACACATTGATATTTATGCAGATTTATTTATGTGGATAGCACCATTTGTAGAAACTGAGTTACCTGCTTAAACTTTTGTAACTGTGTTACTGCTGTGGTAGATTTTATCCGCTATACCAACTGTAAGACAGAAGTAATCAAATTGCACAACTTAGATATCCAATGGCAGACAGTTTTCCTTTCCAGCCATTTACAATACTGGATCTAGATAGTATAATAAAACTCATACAGGTGAAATGGATGTCACTGGAGAACACTGAAAGCCTGAGATAGTCCATCATAGTATCTGTAAGCCTCCTAAAATACATATAAACAATATGCTTACCATTGTTTTAATGTCTCATGCTGAAATAATAAGAGTTATGAATAATTAAAAACTATTTTTTTTTTTTCATTTTGTAGTATGACATTCTAACCGCGGTGGAAACATAGTCAAATTAATTGTTTTCTATCTGTCAAAGATCTACCTAAAATATTTAAATGTTTTATTAAAATACATGTTTGCATAATCTGTATTTGGTATGCTAAAAGCTAACTTGGACATTCATCATCTCAAGCATGTTCTTGACATTGGTTTGTAAAACATGAGTTAAAAATGTATCAGAAAACAATATGAATTAAAAAATGGTATAAATATGGCATTACATTCTATAACTGTATGGTAATCAATAACTGATTTTGCATTACAGTACAATTGCCTTTCATAGCAGAGAAGACATTACAAGGGATTCAATAAACTACTTTTTCTGTGCATGAACAGTGTAGTTGCTCCTGCATGGAATATGACCACTGAGCAATCCAGTAAACAACTGTTTTGATGTCCACGAGCCTGCCTCCACTATTCCTGCATGAACATCAATGCACAATGCTAATTACCTCATTTGCTGGTGAAAACTATTCAAATGAGGTGAATTAGTAATTCAGCAACCAGGCAGGCATCCGTGCAAGAATAGTGTTAGTTGCAGAAATGGATTTTCCCACAAACTCTGCACCATTGGTGTACATATGCAGGGAAATTTTAACCGGAAAAATGTTAAGGGCTGTCATTGCTTTGATCCATCAGTATGTGCTAGAGGCAGAGGGTGGTGAGGAGGATAAAGCTGATAATTGCCACAGACCGAGGAGGAGGAGAAGAGTGTTCAGACCCAGGGCAACTTACCAGGAGCTACATGACCTGGAGATAGTAGAGTACTACAGGGTGGACATAGACACACTTCAGCAAATCATCAAGCTGTGCTGGCCTCAACTCAAACCTAGAGCCAACAGAAGGGAACCCATCCCAGTGGATACCAAGGTATGTGTAACTTTAAGAATACTAGCTACAGGTACTTTCCAAAGACCTACTGGGAACATCATGGGGGTCTCACAGGCATCTACATCCAGGGCATTCCACCATTTCCTGGATGCCATGCTACCACATGCCGGTGAGCACATTTACTTCCCTAAGACCTGTGAGGAGAGGGCCACCAATATGCGTCTCTTCCATGATGTAACAAAATACCCTGAGGTACTGGGTGTGATAGACTGCAACCACATCCACATCAAAGCACCACCTGGTAAACAGGGTAGGGTCTACATAAACCACAAGGGATTCCTCTCCATCAACTTCCAGGTCATGTGCAATGCCCAGTGCATTATCATGAATGTGTGTGCTGGCAGCCTTGTAAGCTATCATGACTACCTCATCTGGCATTCATCACAGCTGTACCAGGCATTTGCCAGTGGGGGCATCCCGTATGGCCATCTGGTGGGGGATGCTGGCTATGCACTGGAACCGTGGATAATGACATCCATCAGAAATGCACACTCACCCACACAAGAATGCCATAATGAGACACACACACAAACCAGGATCATTATTGAGAGTGTATTTTGGATGGTCAAGTCGCAGTTCCGCTACCTTGACATATCTGGTGGAGCCTTGAAGTACTCTGCAGCCATACATGCACACATGTGCATAGTATGTGCCATGCTATACAATATGATCCTGTAGAAACAGCTGCAGCAGGAATAGCACAGGGAAGGGCCACACTGCCCACCACCATTGCCAAGGTCCCCACAGGCACAGAGGGACTCAGAGGAGGAGGCCCCTGAGCCTGCTCCTGTAGACAGACAGTGGCGTCCCCAGTATGCTCAGGCCTTGGCAAAGAGGCAATGCATAGCACACACACTGACACTGTAGGGACCCCAGGGACTGACACCTCTCTCTGACTCGCACACACACTAAAATGGATGACACACACATCTCATTACCTATAATTTACCATGTGTAAGCAGTGTACTGTGTGCATCCAACATAGGTGGCCCTCAAGCACCGTCCTCACAACTGCTGCAGGCAAAAGGTAAGTCAGTCTGCTTAACAATAAATTAACGGAGTAGTAGGTTTTGATAGCATGTCTATGGTAATGCTGCATGCATGCAAGGGAATGGGGTGGCCTACCGGGATAGCAGCAGACAACTGACAGCTATGTAGGACATCAGAAAATATCTGTCCAAAACTGGCCTCCCCACACTATGCAGTAGTACCAAAGGTGGCAGTATTTGTCTGGGGACAGCTAACTGGGGGGTCATAGGTCACAGGCATGGATGTCAGTGTGGGGGTCCCATACCCACCCCTCACACCCACATAGCAAGTTATCCATAGAAAACCAGAGAGAAATGTCTGGTAAAGGCACACAAATGGTGGCAATGTTGAATTACCCCCTACAGACTCACACAGTGATAGCACAGCAGGACTCGTAGTTTCAGTAAGGCTATAAAGGGTAAGAAGTATGAAACTCAAATGTATGCTATTACAATCTGACTTTTTCTCTTTATTGCTATGCCTCTAGTCCCCAATACAGGACACAATAGTATGGTAAATGGAACCAAAATGCAAAGCAAATATCAGCACAGTCTTTGCAAATGTGTACAGTTGACAGGTACCCCCCCCCCCAATATACCCACAGAAATGCAGTAACACGTATGCTTGCAGGGAAATAGCATAGCACACATTGGCAGGGGTGTACCAATACACATGAAAACAGGTTGCCTGCCCACAATATATAGGGATCCATGAGCTATGTGTATGTGTGGTTAATACTGTCAGGAGCTGGCCAGCATGTTCTCCTGGCAGTCATCTTGTAGTGCCCTAGGTACAGTGCCTTCTTTAACAGGGCAATGTGCAGATAACTGCAGTGCCAACTGTTATGCATATCAGTGGCACCCACTGCTCTGCCACTGAAACAATGTGGAATATACTACACATATAATGGACGGGTCTACTTTATATGTTCAAAGTCTGAGAATATCGAATATGATATTCTTGACACGAGTACACCGAAAGCGCAAAACATCAAAAATGGAAATGGAAATCTCCATAGGTGGTGATTTCCATTTACTTCAATGTAGTGCGATCTTGGAGTTGGTATATTTAAGTAGTGGGGGGTGGGGGTGCAGGGGGGATTTCCCCCTGCCTACACTAGTTTAATTTTTTTTTTGTGTATTTTTTTTTAATTTGATTGTTTAATCGTTCGATGCATATGGTTCGATCCATATGCATTTGAGCTATTAAACTTTCAATGTCTTAAAGTAGACCCATAATGGACATCTTGAAAGATTTGTAGCCGAGGTCCTAAGGCTTTTGTGAATATAGTGCTTTTTGTTGCTGTTGCCAGTGGTTATTTTCAATAATCCTTTTTTCTTATGTTTGCTTTTACATATAGTGGACATACCTGCATAGTAGAATGCCCTCTCTACCCACACCCATAACTCCCAACCTTTGATATCAAGACATCTGGATAAGGGCAGAAATAAAAGTGGAACAAAAGCACAATGATAGGCATGTATTGTAAATATCGCCCTTACATACTGAGAAAGTTGGTAGGGTGAGGAGTTTGCATTAGTGAGAATTGTCTTTAGGTTATGTAGTCTGAAACAGTAATGTCTGTCATTATTTTGTAACATCACTCTTCAATTATATGTAACTAACTTGCCATAAAAACAGAAGTTTATGTAGACAGGATGAAACCTCTAGTCAAACACCTAGACATCCTGCCACAAAATGTACAGGTGAGAGGTATGACCACACAAGGATATGACATCTCGGGTTAGAAAGTTACCGGACAAGCAGGAGATCCCCAGCCAGTATATCACCAAGTTGCTGAACTGTTTACACAGCACTTTTTCACTCAACTGGCTGTAGCCACACCTCACAAATGGCCTTGTTGGACAAGAATGTACATAGCTGCCCTCATAATATTGGTCTATGCATCATACTAGAATTCGTCTGGTAAAGCACTGTGATGATCTGAGGATGTCTGGCACTAGGTAATGACACAATACATTGCAGTGTCAGAGTACACATATGTCTGAAAATGTCTGCTAAACAAACCATGTACCCTGAGGAAAGTCCTGTGTACTCCTGAGAGGCATGGCTGTAGCACACAAAACCCTAGACTGGAGTACACCTATCTCTGAAATGGAATCCCACTCTAACTATAAAAGGCCAGACCGGGCATGCTCCTACACTTACAGAATCACAGCACATTTTGGAACCCTCATCGAACTATATGACTGCATTGTGTATATATATGTCTGTGCATACAGACAGCTATGTACACTTTAACTGCCCCCCCCCACACACACAGACACACACACACATCAGACAGGATTACCCTAAGCTAGCTGTAGGTGGCCCATATGTGGTATATATGCATCTGTTGCATGAGATACACATACATATATATATGGGCAACAGATAACATATGTCAAGCATACACACACACATAGAGTTGGGGAAGTGAGAGACAGTGATATATATATATATATATATATATATATATATATATATATATATATATATATATATATGGTCTATATGTTGAGTGGAGCAGTTCATATGATCGACTGTTTATTCGGTCGACAGTTCATTTGATCGACAAGCATTTGCCCCCTTCCCCAATGTTGTGTGACCCTGGAGTTGATATATATAGTCACAGGGGGTGTGGGGGGTGTGGGTGCGAAACACCCCACCTAAAATGCTTGTTGATCAAATGAACTGTCGACCAAATAAACAGTCGATCATATGAACTGTCGACCAAGTCATATAGACCCATATATACATATATATATATATATATATAGAGAGAGAGAGAGAGAGAGAGAGACACACACACAGGGGGACACAGATAGAGTGAGTCACACACATGGATACCCGGAATGGCATACAGTGATGTCCTGCTGTGAACAGTGGCATACCAGTTGTAAACAGTTGCACATGCCAGCATAAAAGATGAACCCCATTGTATAATAGTACTGAGGTTGGGTTTACAATATCACATCACCTGCCTGTGTGTGTGTTTGTGTGTGTGTGTCCATAGGTGTAAGTATTAGGAGACTGTTCCCACTCAGTACACTTCACATTGCCCTGCATCACAAGATCTGCTGTTGTCATTCAACTTAGGTGTACCATTTGACACCTATCACCACTATAAGCTCTGTAGCCCATGCAATAACTACATTACACTATAGTACAAATAACTAGATAGGTAGGGATTCTAATCCCAATACTGACAAGTGTGTGTGTGTGTGTGTGTGTGTGTGTGTGTGTGTGTGTGTGTGTGTGTGTGTGTGTGTGTGTGTGTGTGTGTGTGTGTGTGTGTGAAACAGTTGTGTGTGCAAGAGTGAGGGAATGTGTGCGAGAGTGAGGGAGTATTTGTTTGTTTGTAGGTGAAACAGTTTTAGGCCATTCCCACCCACAACACTTCCCAGTGCACCACTTTATCAGTCTTGCTGATGTCATTCCCTTTATTAGCATCTTTGGCCAGTTGTCAGCCCAGTAAGCTCTGTAGCGCTTATGATAACTGTGTAACACTATTGTACAAATCATTAGATAGGCAGGGGTTCTAATCTCAATACTGGCAAGTGTGTGTGAGATGCTATTTTGAGTTGTGCCTGTGAATTCATACACGCTCTGTGGTGCATCTGATAACTGAGTAACACTATACTAGAAATAACTAGATAGATCGATAGATAGATAGATAGATAGATAGATAGATAGATAGATAGATAGGGTATTTAATCTCAATACTGGCAACTGTGTGTGTGTGTGTTTGGGTGAGAATCATATCCTGTGTAAGTAATACCATTTTGATGTTTGTACCATCCATGCCTGTTTACTACCTCCCGATGGCATTACTTTATATAGTGTGTTAATGGCATCTGTCTCACATGCAGCATGTTAAACCATTGTAAAGGCCATACACTAACTTACTTCAGTTTAATCAGCTCACTGTTGTGCACAAAATTCTTAATCACTCTAAAAATGCTCCTGCACTTAAGAACATTATAAAACCCTATAGCAACTCCAGACCACTACGCTCATCCAAAAAACTGCTGGTCAAAACTCACAAAGTCATTAACTCAACTGGAGACTCCCTGTTTGCCAACTTCATTGGCAAAACTTGCAACTCACTCCCAGCTAACCTTACTCTTGAACCATCACTAAATCTCTTTAAGAAAGGCCTCAAACAATATTTTAAAATGCACTGGCTTTGTCCCTACACCAACCTTGATTAACTTAATACCTACCTTCATGTTTATTTTAGTACTGTATGAATTTTCTCCAACAACTGTAAGCTGTTACCTCGTTTGCTTGGTATTTTATGAAACATTGTGAACCTCCTGTGTTCCTATTGAGGGCCACACAGAATTTTCTCTGTACATACTCTGTAAATATGTTTTGTCTCTGTAGGTGTTTTTCTTGCTGTGTGCCTGTCATAATGCATTATGTTTATATCTGTAATCTGGAGCTTTTCTCCCCGGGCCTCAGCTGAAAATGGACATGTTATCCAGTCGGATTATCCCGGTCAACAAATATAAAATAAAATAAATAAATAATACTAGCCATCTGTACAGATGTCTACGGAATATCTGGATGTTTGCAACCCATATGTGGTCTGTGTCCCCTAACAATGGCCATGTATGTGATATTGTTGCCATATAGGTTACAGTTAGTGTACTGATACACATGTCAGCATCAGATATCATACCTGACTGAAACATCATGCTAATACAATGTCTGTTACCCTATCACTTGTCAAGGCCTGTAGGAGCAATATATGAATCCAGTTGCTATTTCTGGTGGGTTATCTCACCATCCATGAAGGCATTCACAGCATTACGTGTTGTAAGAGGTAGCGGGTTATGTCCCATGCATATAATCTATGTGGGGCATGTCATGTGTATGTAGCACTATAGTACATTAAAGTGAATATGTAGGTTTATGAATCTGTCTATTGCCAACTGTGTCTTTGTTACTGTATGCACATCCCCTTTGTCAGTCTTTACTGTGTGTATGCAAAGGATATACCATTTTGTATTCCTGTTCCATCCTGTAAACTCAGGAATACATACCACAAACCTGTCATATGCAGTACCATGCATGCCCTCACCAACTGCATCAGGGTTGAGTGTATAGGCAAGAAATGGCAGTGGCAACAGGTGCTGACACGTGAATGTGTTGCAGTCAATCTAATGGTTAAGCTTGTGAGGGACCTACTGACAGTACTCCAGTAACCTGTTTCACATGTATGAGCCTGTGGTATTACAAAACACTGAGGTGACATGTCTGAAGGCTACCTGTCTGTGACAAGGGGTATGTATGCAAGGTCACACTGTCTGACAACAGTGTCCATTACACACTGTTGCATGCATACACACCTGGTAAACATACATATAAAGCTGTATGTTGGCTATGAAAAAGTCAGTGTATTGCCACTCTGCCATATTCCATGTTGATAATATCTGCAGGGCCACAGCCTGCAAGCACACAGACACCTGGAAAACAAACAGAATACAGCATGTCAGACTACATTCAGTCAGTGGTACTAACAACAATAATGCATCATAGCTAATAAGGTATATCCACTTTATGTGTACCCATAACAAATGCAAGCAGACAGCACCTTACACAGTATTACATAGCTACACTATACTATATTCACCCTGTGCATCGGACCCATATTAGCCTGTCCCTGCATCGATGGTATGGATGACAGGGATGTGGCACAGGTATCATCATATACACAGGGTGTGGTGTGGGTTTGCCAGAGGCATAGGCTGGGCCATACAATTGACATCCATGTTTGTGTGTTTGGAGGGGTATTCAATAGATGGGCTGTACAGAGGTGCTGTGTGTGTCTGGAGGTCACCTGCCTGTGATACAGATGTGTGTGTGTGTGTGTGTGTGTGTGTGTGTGTGTGTGTGTGTGTGTGTGTGTGTGTGTGTGTGTGTGTATGTACACAGTCATGCCATGTGGCTACCCTAGACAGGGGTATGATGGACAGCTGTCGACCATACATGGCAGGTGTCCAGTTCATCATTTCTGGCCACAGACACATGAACTGGTCCTGCCAGGGGTCTCACTGGCACCACCAGGCCCAAGGCCAAATGCAGTACTGCTTCCTGATGGTAGCTGCTATCTGCTGGATCCATGTCCCTGACAGGACCGGCCAGGACCACATGCCCATGTCCTGCTCCATTATGATGTGGACAGCAGACTGCCTTTAGTAGTCCTAGTGCTACTGCCACTATGGGAGTATGAGGGTGCATGGCCCCATAGATTTCAGCTGATGCTGGTGCTGACCTATGTCTAAGTGACCAATGCCCATCTCCCACTGCACACTCTAGCACAGACATGCCATGGTCGGGGATTGTCAAGGGGTCACCCCGCTGTCTAATCATGACTTCAGTATTTTGGCATGTTGCCTCAACAAGGTCATGTATGCCACCATGTGAATCAGGAAGAGTTGCATCCAACATCCTGAGTATTTGTCTGGTGTTGTATTCGCTACGTGCCTGTGCATCCATGACAGCCCAAAAGATGGGTCTGGTGATACCTGCTGTGGCACTTGTGACAGCAGCTTAATGAGCAGCAGTCCTTCTGTGAGATCCCTGTCCATCTGCCTGTGTGAGACCTCACCTGCACTCTGGCTATGGCCAGTGTCTACACTCACACCTGCCATAGTCACCATACTAGTCTGTTCCATGCCACCACCTGCAAACTGTCCATCATCTGTGACTGCTGGGGACGGGGAATGTTTAGGCATTGTGACTGTGTGCAGGGACATTGTGGATGACTGTGGGATGCCAACCAATGGCACAGATTCAGCCCCTGACAACACCATCTGTGCCTGAATATGACCATCATCATTGTCAGCATCTGCAGAGACACTGACATCAGATTCTCAGCGGGAGGGACCAAGACCACCATGACCACCATGACCACATATGTAAATTAATACCTGATATGTACATTTGTTTCTGCACATGCACACATGCACATGCACACACATGCACACACACACGCACACACATTCACACACATACAGGTGAGGTGGCAGACAGGCATTACACAGACATCACAATAAGCCAACTGGTGACATTCACAACATGGTCAGACCACTGCATACAAACCCTGGACAGGTCCTTAACATCATGCAGTCCAGCCCTTTCCACTTAATGTTACTACATATACAATTCTGTGATATGTGAGTAGTGTTAGTAGGTGATGGGCCTTCAAGTAGCACACACACAGCACCCATTTGCTGTTCCCCTGTATAGCACAGTGGCAACTCCTACAGAACATACCTCTCAACTGTAAAACAAAACTGAAAAAATGTAGAAACCACCACGAAATAAAATAAAATAAAATGGATTTATTGTAGAACAAAGAACGAGCGCTTTCACGCAATGTAAATTGCGCTTCCTCAGGTTACAAGTTACAAAAACTAAATGGGTATTTTTATACTAAAGCATTGCTTTTCAATTGTACAATTAAAACAGTCATTAATTAAATAGCCAAATTGCTTGGTTAAATAAAATTTCAACCACAATGTCACGAATAATCAAGCTCGGTTAAATATAATAGCCTGACCGTCACTCAGTAAAAACAAATATAAAAGTTTTTAAAACATAATAATATTAATGCTCAGTGATTAAATGTGCTTCAAAGACAATTTAACATCAAAAAATTTACACCATATCCATCTTGGTAATGGTAAAGTTTTCGTTGTGTGCTTGCAGGAAGCTATGCCCATATTTAGAGAGCTCAACACTAGGCTTGCTGTTATCACTTAGTTCTATAATAAGCACAATCAAGTAATTTAGAGTTAGCAAACAATTAGCCCAGAACACCATTGATCAGGAAATGCTGCCCATATATGGCTAGTGAAGAAACCAAGACGTTTATATGAAACCATTATAAAAGTAAAGATGAAAACAACGAAGCAAAAAGAATAATAAAGTAGCTTCGTTCTTGAAATATATCACTTGATACATAATGGTTGCACTATATAGCACAAATATGAAGATATAAAGATATAAGATTATAACAATCATACAGTTTCATTTATCCAAAATTAGTTTATAGAAACATGAAGCAGCGCATTTTAGTTGCGCAAAGCTATCTGAAAATTATTTTAATAAAGTGCATAATCATAATAATACTACTTAAATTAAACCAAATACAAAAACAAAATACAAAATACAAAATATAAAATAATTCCATTATATTATTATATTAGCTGACACACTTCTATCATAATGCGTGCCACCAAGCAACGCTATGATAAACGACTGGCTACCATCTGTATAAATGGTTAACTAGCATGCAATAAAGATAGACAAGTAGCGTGCCTCTAAGAATTAATTGTGCAGAACTTACATTAGCTCATTTTATTTAGACAGAGAAATATGTCCAAAGACTCTCTCTGAGAGTATTCTCACTTAGAACAGGGTAAGAATAGACCTGCATAAGGTTAAAGTAACTGAGTCACTAGGACTATAATACAGATATAAAGGAATAAAATAGCAGAGTGACTCGGTGCCAATAACGTAATCATTATGAAAGTTTATATTATGATGATCGCAAAAAATAATGTTAAAATAACATTATTTGCAATATCTAAGATAACAGCAAAATCTTTATATAAGGCAGAAAAAATATGTGAGAATATAATATAAGACTGTCTGACTAAGTAATAAAGGCAATAGACCTAGTGAACTCAAGACAATAATATATCAAATGTGATCAGAATATGAAGTCTATACATCAAATTTATAAATATAGTCATATCAAGGACCATTTAATTCAACATATTTACCACTGTAATGTTAACTCCTATTAGTCAATAAGAATATGTATATTGATAATAATATAATAAAGTCAAGTGGGGCCTGATAAAACAGGTCGGATGTTAACAACTGTATTTAGACCTGGTGGTATATGGGCTTTTAACTTTAGTATCCACCTGAGTTCGAAGGTTTCCAAAGTATTCATAAGGTCACCTTCCCTTCTGTTTGCATCTACTATTTGTAAAACTTGAAATGCAAAGCTATGCTTGGGGTAAATATTGCAATGCATAGCCAACGCATTAGTATTACTATTCCTTCTTATCTCGTAGACGTGGTTGTAGATCCTGTCTCTTAGTCTACGTGAAGTCAGGCCCACATAATAACTATTACAGAGGTTACAGGTGGCTAAGTAAATAACATTTCTAGTAGTACAGGTTGCACAAAACATACATTTTGTATTAAGTTCAACACCAGCCCTTTCCACTTAATGTTACTACATATACAATTCTGTGATATGTGAGTAGTGTTAGTAGGTGATGGGCCTTCAAGTAGCACACACACAGCACCCATTTGCTGTTCCCCTGTATAGCACAGTGGCAACTCCTACAGAACATACCTCTCAACTGTGCAGAGTATCGCTGAATGTCTACATGTGTGACTCATATTTCTGGTCTGTTCCTCATAAATCTTGTGTTTGTCTGACACATTACTGGGATGATATGAGGACTGGTGTCACTAATTAATGACATATTTTGAGTCTCACCCTTCAAAACCTGAAGTATATCTATGTTACAACAGAACCAGCTACACTACCAACCTTCTAAGCTTACAGTGGATATTATAAGTGTAGACATACCTGTTAACATGCCAGGTTTGTTTGATATATAAGACCACAGAAATCATGTGACCTATAACCTGTTAAATCCAATTGAAAAGCAAACACATCAGTTAGTGGTAACATGTAGAAGTTAAAATAGATTCAATAGGGTGGCTGCCTGACTCTGCACACCCATAAACTAATACTTTGTTAAAGCACCTTTTGACTTCATAACAGCAGTCAGTCCTCTTGGGAAGGTGCTTATTAGCATGGCACATCTCGATTTAGCAATATTTGTACAGTCTCCCTTGCAGAAGCCCTCCAACTCTGTCAGATTGTGAGGACATCACTTCTGCACAGGCCTCTTCAGGGAACCCCACAGATTTTCTATTGGATGTATGTCTGGACTGTGGCTGGGCCATTCCAAAACGTTGATTGTCTTCTGGTGAAGACATTCTTTTATGTATTTTGATGTATGGTATGGCTCATTGTTGTATGTAAAGATGTAAGTCCTCTCCATCCACAGCTTTCTAGCAGACACATGAAGAAGGGACTGGTATTTTGAACTGTTCCTAATCCCCTCCACCTTGGCTAAAGGCCCACTTCCAGCCTATGAACAGCAACCCCAAAGCAGGACACTGCCATCACCATGCTTCATCATGAGGATGGTGTTCTTTTGGTGATGAACAATGTTGTCCTGTGCCAAACAAACCTCTTTGGTATTGTGGCCAAAAAGTGCAACCTTGGTCTCATTATACCGTAACACCTTTCCCAACATGCTGTTGGGAGACCTGATGCATTTTTCTTGAGAAATTCGCCAACTCCTGTAGTGTGGCTGTAGGTATCCTGGCAGCCTCCCTGACCAGTTTGGGTCTTGTCTTTTCCACACATTTGGAGGAATGTCCAGTTCTTTGCAATGTCACTGCTGCCCCATATTTCCACCACCATTTGATGACTGTCTTCACTGTGTTCCATAGTATATGCAATGCTGTGGAAATGTGTGTTTACCCTTCTCTGGGCTGATACCTTTTACAATTGAGGTCCCTTTGCTGCTTCCTAAGCTGTATGCAAACTATGGCTGTTACTGTAGCAGGCAACTGAGTAGATTTAAGATAATCCTGGTAGGACAGCTGACCGTTATTTGCTGTTAATCAAAGAGTCTCTGTAATTGATGGCAGGTGTGTACCCAAGACAACTTAATGCTGTAATAATATCAAAAGCTGCTTCAGCACAGTATTAGCTTCAACCTGTACACATATGCATCTAGCTTCTTGTAAGTTTTGTATTTGTCATAATTGTTCCCCTATTTTTGTTTTACAATTGAATTGTACAGGTTATAGGTCACATGAAAGGTTGGAAGGGTTTGGAAATGTTTTATTGTGCTCTCCTTTTTGTATATCACAAATGCCTGGCATTCTAATAGGTGTGTGTGTACACCATTTATATGCACTGTATAACACTAATTTATAAAATATGTGCTTAGTTTTGGGTCTTCATTCCCCCATTTTGTCAGTCTTTGTCCAGATTTCTTGCACTGACAGGTTGTGAGGTATGCTACAGATATGTGACATCTCTTGAAAATAGGCCCCTGTGATGACCACTGTGATGCAATTCAGTTAACCCTACCACAAGTGAACATGCAGATATTGCAAAATGGCTGAGAGTAACAGTTGTGTGCATGGTCACATGCATGACCTTAACATGCCTGGTGTACTGGTGAGCCACAACAGAAAAAATCTCATACTCAATGGCTTCAGGCTACTGTCGCACATGCAGAACAGAGTGACCTATGTAGTTGTGGGGAGAGGTATTGTCAGCAGACTCACATTTGGCATTGGTACAAAATAAATGCTACATTTCTGCACCGGTACAGTACAAGCTATGATAGTACACAACTGTCTGTCCCTCACCATAGATGTGCACTTGTGTGCATTACTAAACCCCACCCACAAATGCAGTTTGAACTGACATATGCATCTAGATACTATATAGAAGACAGTATGACTGCTACATGATTAAATTGATGTGCACTGTGGCCAAACCTGGACTCTCCTTGCCTGTTGCCTGGGTGCCATCCACCTCCATGACTTGTGTTTCTTGTGTTGGCTGTTGTGTGCGGGATGCCCCAAGGTTGGCAAGGAGCTCCTCTGTTGCCATAAGTGGGGCCTATATGACTGGACCCCCCCCTCCCTTGTAGCAGTATGGTCCCTGGCCATAGCAGCAGCCCTTTGCCAGGCATGACGTATCAGGTCAGTTGTCTGATGCCTGACCTGATCACATGTGTGGCCATGGTGGCCCAAGTTGTTCACTCTGTGGACAAGATTGTCCCACAAGGCAGTTCACTCCCACAGATTGTGTTGGCTCCAGCCGAACAGCACCACATGGTGCTGTATTATTGCATCAATGATAGCTGCATTCTCCTCTGCAGTGTATGCTGGCTGACACTGCATGCCACCTGGAAGACATAAACAGGGAAACACATCACAGGACCTTAGACATTGCCCAGAGTAATTTACAGAGCCAGCATATCAATGGTGCCTATAATTAGCCAACACTTACAACCACATCATACCCCTGTCATCTATCAGCACAGTACGAACCTGCATTGCACTCCTGGTTCTGATGTGTCATGTTCCCCCAATGAGGGCCAGTACATTTCATAAACCACCAATCACCATTCCATTTGTATAGAGGGATGACAGTGTTCACTTTCCTTGCCGATGGGATGTCAGTGGTGCTCAGGCTTTGCTTGCATACAGTGTGTAATGGCGCTGGAAGCATATGCCTGAGTTCATGTAGGATGCAGACCGGAATGTTATCAGTCCCATGGAGACTTGCTTTTGTTGACTTTGATTAGGCATATGCACCTGCTCCCTGATGATGAAGGGAAGGGTGTGGGTGCTGTGCATATCCACCTATAATGATGGTGAGCCGGGATGGTGCTTTTTGCCTTAAACCTGTCTGCAGCAGGTTAGCTATAGCTATGGTGTGTGTGTATATGTGGTGTGACTGACCACCATTACGGTGTGGGTTGGGTTGTTGCCTGTGAGATTGCAGACATATGTGAAGATGGTCTTGTGACTGTCTTTGGTGGATGTGTCCAATGTGTACTCATAGTTAGCCTTACAGTAATCCACCTGTGACCTTATATGCTCGTTCAGTCAAAGGTGGACTTGCTGTCAAGTTGGTGCCTGCTCCTACTTTACCCTGTACAGCTAATATAGCAACCAATTATGTAGTTTGTGTACTGATGCTGTCCAGCAAATGAAGATTACTCTACTTTGGTGGAGACAGGTTTTACAAGTAAGGTATTGCTGAGTCCATACAGCTATGTAGGTGATCATATAGCTGTTTGTAGTAGGCATGGACACAAGTTCATAACACAGTTGGACACCTCTCCAGTTTCAACCTGATAATCATGCTTATTCTAGTACCCATGTTTGTGTCAGGAGAATGCAACAACCAGTAGCTGTAGAAATCTAACTCTGTTGGATGCACAGAAACTAAGATTACACAAGTGTACAACATGTACAGCTTATTTACCTGAGGTTTTGCATCCCATGTCTGTTGCTATGAGGCAGCCAGGTACACCTACTCATACATACATGTGCACAGGTAATACCTGATATACATTTCTGTTCTATGTCAATATGGCAGACTGCCAGTCATTCCTGTCAACCTGTTAGAGCAGGACATCTGGAGGATGCCACACATTCATGGGGGGCAATGGGTCAAAATTAGTGACACTTTCTTAATATGGCTGTAACACACAAGTAATTTGATAGCACAGTAACTTTTGCATTTACAGACATACCCTGGAGGATGTCCAATGCTCATATGGCAGGAAGAGAGGAGAAAGGCTAGGAATGTAGTAGTGAGTTTAGGAACTTTTAATGTTGGCAGTATGACTGGTATGGGGACAGATCTAGCTGATATGATGGACAGAAGGAAGGTTGATATATTGTGTGTGCAAGAGACCAGATGGAAGGGGGGTAAAGCTAGGTGTATCAGTGTCGGGTCCAAATAGTTCTATCATGGTGTGGATGGAAGGAGAAAAGGTGAAGGGGTTATCCTGAAGGAAAAGTATGCCAAGAGTGTTTTTGGAGGGTAAAAGAGTGTCAGATAGAGTGATGTTTGTGAAGCTGGAAATTGATTATGCAATGATTACTGTTGTTATTGCATATGCTTCACTAGTTCCGTGTGCTATGGATGAGACAGAAAAACTTTGGAGTGAGTTGAATGAAGTGTTGATGGCTGTACCCAAGAGTGAGAGAGTGGTGATTTTAGGAGATTTCAGTGGACATGTTGGTGAAGAGAACAGAGGGGATGTGGAAGTGATGGGTAGGTATGGTGTTAAGCAAAGGAATGCAGAAGGTGAGATGGTGGTAAAGTTTGCAAAAAGGATGGACATGGCTGTGGTGGATACGTAATTTAACAAGACAGAGTTGCATACAGTGACATACAAGACTAGGGGAAGATGCACGCAGGTGGATTATCTCCTATGCAGGAGCACCTGTTTGAAGGAGATTGGAGAATGTAAAGTGGTGACAGGGGAAAGTGTAGTTAGGCAGCATGGAATGTTGGCCTGTGGGATGACACTGGTGATCAAGAAGAGGGGGAGGAGTGTGAGGGCAGCACCCAAGATCAAATGGTGGAAACTATAAAAGGGTGATTGTGAGGTTGAGTTCAAGGAAGAGTTAAGACAGGCAGTGCATGGCAGTGAAGAGTTACAGAATATCTGGGTAACTACAGCACAGCTAATAAAGGAGACAACTAGAAAGGTGCTTAGTGTGACATCTGGACAGAGGAAGGAGGATAAGTAGACCTGGTGGTGGAATGAGGAAGTGCAGGGGAGTATACAAAGAAAGAGGCTGGTGAAGAAGTGGGATTGTCAGACAGATGAAGAAAGTAGACAGGAGTATAAGGAGATGAGGTGCATGACAAAGAGAGAGGTGTCGAGGGCTAAGGATGAGGCGTATGAAGGGTTATATGAAAGGTTGGACACTAAGGATAGAGAATAGGCCTGTACCAATTGGCTAGACAGAGGGACTAAGCTAGGAAGGATGTGCAGCAGATAAGGGTGATAAAGAATAATGAGGGAAATGTACTCATAAGCTAGGAGAGTGCTTTGAGAAGATTGAAAGAGTACTTTAAGAGGCTGTTGAATGAAGAAAATGAGAGAGATAGAAGGTTGGATGATGTGGGTATGGTGAATCAGGAAGTGCAACAGATTAGCAAGGAGGAAGTAAGGATAACTATGAAGTGGATTAAGAATTGAAAGGCTTTTGCTCCAGATGACATACCTGTCAAAGCATGGAGGTGTTTAGGAGAAATGGCAGTAGCCTTTTTAACCAGATTGTTTAATGTAATCTTGGAAACTGAGAGGATGCGTGAGGAGTGGAGAAAAAGTGTTTTGGTACTGATTATAAGAATAAGGGTGATGTGCAGAGCTGTAGTAACTACATAGAGAAAACATTGATCAGTCACAGCATGAAGTTATGGGAAAGAGTAGTGGAAGCTAGGTTAAGAAAGGAGATGAGGATTAGTGATCAGCAGTATGGTTTCATGCCAGGAAAGAGCAGTACAGATGTGATGTTTGCTCTGAGACTGTTGATGGAGAAGTACAGGGAAGGTTGGAAGGCATTGCTTTGTGTCTTTGTGGACTTAGAGAAAGCATATGACAGAGTGCCTAGAGAGGAGTTGTGGTATTGTATGAGGAAGTCAGGAGTGGTGGGGGAAATCTGTAAGAGTGCTACAGGATATGTAGAAGGGTAGTGTGACAGTGGTGATTTCTGCATTTGGAGTGACAGGTGCATTTAAGGTGGAGATGTGATTACATCAGGGATCAGCTTTGAGCCGTATCTGATTTGCAGTGGTGATGGACAGGTTGACAGACAAGATTAGACAGGACTGTGCTGTTTGCAGATGACGTTGTGATCTGTAATGAGAGTAGGGAATAGATTGAGGAGACCCTGGAGAGGTGGACATATGCTCTAGAGAGGGGAGTAATAATGGTCAGCAGGACTAAGACAGAATATAAGTGTGTGAATGGTAGGGAGGATAGAGGAATGGTGAGGATGCAGAGAGTAAAGTTTGCAAAGGTGGATGAGTTTTAAGTACTTGGTATCAACAGTTCAGAGTAATGACGAGTGTGGGGGAGAGCTGAAGAAGAGAGTACAGGCAGGATGGGGAGGGTGGAGAAGAGTATCCGGAGTGATTTGTGACAGATGAGTGCCATTAAAAGAGTGAGAGGGAAGGTCTACAAGAGAGTAGTGAGACCAGCTATGTTATATGGTTTGGAGACAGTGGCACTGACAAAAAGGCAGGAGTTAGAACTGGACATGGCAGAGTTAAAGATGTTAAGATTTCCATTGGGTGTGATGAGGGTGGACAGGATTAGGAATATGTATGTTAGAGCATCAGCCCAGGTTGGACGATTTGGAGACAAAGCTAGAGAGTAGTGGGATTATTTTGATTTGGACATGTGCTGAGGAGGGATGTTGAACATATTGGGAAAAGGATGGTAAGGATGAACCTGCCAGGTAAGAGGAAAAGAGGAAGGCCTAAGATAAGGTGTATGGATGGAGTAATAGAGGATATGCAGGTGGTTGATGTGACAGAACAAGATGCAAAGGACAGGAAGAAATGGAGACAGATGATCCACTGTGGTGACCCCCAACGGGAACAGCAAAAAGAAAGAGAAGCAGAGGTTGTAATGTCAGTCTTCACAGGTTGCCAATGATTTGCCAGACATAACACAACTCTATAAGTAAATGACTACAAATATGAGGCACACATATGGTCAGTGTGCATAACATTGGACAGTTGAATGGTATGAGCTCAGTATATCACATGCAGTTCAACACGCACATCTGCAACAGTAGTTTACTATGCAAATACCTTGCATAGGTCTCTTCCATTTCTGAGACAAATGTATCACAATTAACATATGAATATTTACGACATCCCAGTAGCTGGCTTAGCAGTGTCACAGTCGGTATTGTTGAACACACACTCTAGTAGTAGTCACATGTGAGCTACCCTTTCCTGGGGTGACTCAGGGGCCTGAGCTGTGATCTATGTCACTGCAGACAGACCCATATTCTATGGCCATAGGTTCAGATCAGCAATATATCAGTACAGTAAGTCTTGTTGAGGTATATTTGTTAAAAGAGTGAAAGGGAAGGTCTACAAGAGAGTAGTGTGACCAGCTATGTTATATGGTTTGGAGACAATGGCACTGACAAAAAGGCAGGAGTCAGAACTGGACATGGCAGAGTTAAAGATATTAAGATTTCCATTGGGTGTGATGAGGGTGGACAGGATTAGGAATATGTATGTTAGAGCATCAACCCAGGTTGGATGATTTGGAGACAAAGCCAGAGAGTAGTGGGATTATGTTGATTTGGACATGTGCTGAGGAGGGATGCTGAACGTATTGGGAAAAAGATGGTAAGGATGAACCTGCCAGGTAAGAGGAAAAGAGGAAGGCCTAAGATAAGGTGTATGGATGGAGTGATAGAGGATATGCAGGTGGTTGATGTGACAGAACAAGAAGCAAAGGACAGGAAGAAATGGAGACAGATGATCCACTGTGGTGACCCCTAACAGGAACAGCAAAAAGAAAGTGAAGGAGAGGTTGTAATGTCAGTCTTCACAGGTTGCCAATGATTTGCCAGACATAACACAACTCTATGAGTAAATGATTACAAATATGGGGCACACATATGGTCAGTGTGCATAACATTGGACAGTTGAATGGTATGAGCTCAGTATATCACATGCAGTTCAACACACACATTTGCAACAGTAGTTTACTATGCAAATACCCTGCATAGGTCTCTCACATTTCTGGGACAAATGTATTACAATTAACATATGAATATTTACGACATCCCAGTAGCTGGCTTAGCCGTGTCACAGTCAGTATTGTTGAACACACACTCTAGTAGTAGTCACATGTGAGCTACCCTTTTCTGGGGTGACTCAGGGGCCTGAGCTGTGAACTATGTCACTGCAGACAGACCCATATTCTATGGCCATAGGTTCTGATCAGCAATATATCAGTACAGTAAGTCTTGTTGAGGCATATTTGTTGAACATCCTATTTCTCATTATTACATTCTCCCTACTGCATTCCATTACATGCTTAATTGTTTGACATACATCTTTTCTGTGTATGGTTGGTTGATTTCCAATATGTGTTGTTTGGTTTGTTTCTGTTTCACTCTCTCTCCCTCTCCCAGATGTAGGGTATACATCTGTTTTACATAGGCAGCAGCTTGCCATTTGTAGCTAATGCTCATGAGCAGCTGATGGCCTGTGCAGCAATTGGTGTCGCCCATTTGCTAACTGCATGCAGAACAGCTGTGGTGTTATTCCTATAGCCAATAGCATGGCAACACACTCCTATAATTGAGTACTTCATGTGGGCATTGCCCCTTTTCCTTGACTGTGAGGAGGACTTCATGGAGGTGTGTGAACAACATCACAGAGGGTAGTTGCAAATACCTCTTACATTGAAAACTGTGGAGACACCCAACAAACTGGGGGAGAATGTTCCAGACATAGGGACAGAATGTAAGTATTGCTGTTATAAAGTTGAATTAATGCTAGTTTAACAGCATTTGTGTGGAAATGGCTTTTCTGTATGATTTTAAGTCCAACAGTGTTATGTGGTTGACATAACTCTCAACTGTAGGGCTATCCACAGAATGGCCATATTTTGGACTCTCATGTTTGGTGTGTTCCTCAGACATTTTTTGTCTTTGGAAAATCAGTAGCATACTGTGGGGATTGCAGTCAGTAAATGGTATCATCCATTTGTGTTTCTGACTTTATATCCCTCAGAAAAGATATGTTACAACAAACCCTTTTACACCAGCAACTGTCTCAGTTTATAACAGCAATATTTCACATATGCCCCTGTTTTTGGGCCTCTGTCCCCAAGTATTTCAGGCTTTGTCCAGATGTCATGAAGTAAGAGGTTGATAGGTAGGGTATATTATTCTTTAGTGCCTTCATTCCTGATACCATCTCAGTGATGTCTCAAGCTGCCAGACATGTTATGTGTAAGAGGCCTTATATTTAAGGACAAAGCCTGGACATTCTGTGGACTCTGAGCAGTTGAGAGGTCTAAGTATTTATGGCAATTGTTGACAGACTTTCAGGATTGTGTAGCGGTGTAGTGTGTCAATGTTATTTGGACAGTGGAGGAAGGGGGTAGATGTATGTGTTATGACTCCTTTTCTATCTGACTGTGCATGCTGCTTTAGTTTCTGGTGGTCTATCGACTGTATATGTTTGTAGGGGCAGACTGAGACATATCCCATACCCCAGTCAGGTGTCATACTACACTGTGAATTCAGCCATTATATGTAGAGGTAGTGTGTGAGGGGCAAACATGATGAGATGTTTTGGTTCACACAGTCCTACTACACTGCTGTTCATTTGGCTTACTTGTATGTCACTGTGACTGTGCTGAAATTGCTTGTGCATATGCACTTTCACACTGGTGTCTGTTTTTCAGTGCTGCTACATCCCTGTAGTACCTGATATATTTGCAAATACATGTGTAATTCCCCATAGCAGATTTGGAATAGTGTTGTGTCAGTCTGACTGTAGTTTAGAAGGTGCTTGGTGACATGCTTAGCAGCTGAGTGTAGTTTCCCTGATGTGATGTTGTGTTCTGATATTTGTAAGATGTACTGTTGCCTGGTCCTCATAAGTGTTGTGTATTTCTGATACATAAATGGGATGATGTGAGGATTTAAGTCACTAACTAGTGAGAAGTAATTGAGTGTTGGACTTGTGCTATTTCAGTCAATATCTGGTAGGACAAACAGGAGGGTGTTACTGCAGCAACTGTGCCAGCTTATCTACTACAGTATTTCAGATATGCCCCTATTTTCATGGCTTTTTCCACCCCCTTTGTCAAGCTTGGTCCAGATTCGTTGCACTAAGGGGTTCTGAGCATACCTCTCAACTAGCAGGATTGTTTCAGAATGTCCAGGTTTATTGCTCATATTTCTGGTCTGTTCCACAGATTCATTATTTTTATTTCCTTTGTAAATCTCTGTGATGATCTGAGGATTTCTGTCAGTAAATGATGACATACATTTCCATTTCAGAAATGAACTCACATACTTCAGAACATGTATGCTGAAACCAACCCTGTCACTCTGGCAACATTCTACATGTATAAGAGCAATATTTAAAATATGTCCCTAGTTTTGGCCCATTGTCCCCCAATTTGGACAGCCTTTGCCAGATTTTCTGCACTAAGAGGTTGAGAGGTATGGTTTTGAGGTCTGACTCCACTACATGTTATGAGCACTTATATATATATATATATATATATATATATATATAGAGAGAGAGAGATGTGTGTGTGTGTGTGTGTGTGTGTGTGTGTGTGTGTGTGTGTGTGTGTGTGTGTGTGTGTGTGTGTATGTGTTTTATATGTATATTATGTATCTTATTTTTCCATATATATGCATCTCCATACATATATACTTGGGCATATGCATATATACAAAACCTGACTGATTCTACAGAATCCTTCCCTACTGTTGAATGGCACTATTGCATGATATGTTTCAAAAAGCATTAACAATCCTTACAGCTCAAGCGGTGTAGTGGTACATTTCTCTGACTATGGTGTACAGGGCCCTGTATTCAAGACTTGGCAGGGCTGATTATTTTGTTGCTAGGCAGAACACTGAGTGATGAAATCAGAGTGATTAAAGCAGTTTTAAGCAGTTGTACATTGGTTTGCATGGGTTTGCAAGACGCCGAGTGATGCTGTCATATGGTTAACCACACAGATGCTTAATCTGAGTTGGCTTCACTTATCATCATGCAAACCTGCTTAGTTCTGCTTACTCACACTTACATCCATGCTAATTTCTTTAAAAGAAAAGAAAAAGGGGTGATAAGAAAGTGGTGAAAAAGGGGCATGCAGCAGGAAAAATAATGTGACAGATAGCTAGGGATGTGCAGGACCAGTGTAGGGAAGATCCGTAGCTGTCCATTTCTTATGCAGCAACAACTGTGCATTTGTACAGAATTTGGAGGTGAATTTGGACACAAACCCCAGAGAGAGGGGTGAGGACAACAGAAATGTGCTGTCAAGTCAGTTAGGCAGGATTATATGTGTCCAATGGACATGTGTGGGAAATGGACAGCTACGTATGTGATATATATATATATATTTTTTTGGGACAGGTGCCCTTTTCTTTTTTTTTAAGGTGAGAGTGGGATGTTGGGGAAGGATTGTAGGTACTTCTTAGGAGGTAGGTTGGGTAGGGAGACAGACAAGACAGTAGACAGGGGTGGTATATGACACATGAGAGGGGTAAATGCATTTGACGGAGAGGGTGGTTGTTAATCTGAAGCCCATAGGCCCCCATATGGTTACAGTGAGACTGACATTCCCACCCATGGGCAGTCACCACTGCAACTTCATGGCCCCAAAGGTGGCTGTGCAGGGGGTTGGACAGGAGGGCCAGCCTGCCCCTCAAGGTGCACCAGGTGGTCCTCAATCTAGTGCAGCTGCTCTCCAAATTTGGATAAAAGGGTGCTGCACACCAATCCCCAGACCTGACTGCGGGTGACAACCTTCTGTCCGCGCCCTCTCCCAGGGACCAGCAGACGAGGGAGATCCGGGTTGGGTCCCAGATATGCTGGGGCCCAGTGTCACGGCCAGATGAGGTGGGACAGGTGGATCTGCTGGGATCTGCCTTCCCAAACATGCTATGGTATTGAAGTTTTACAAAATATGTTGGTTAGTCATGAACAACACATTTCAAGATTTGTTATAAAAGCATGCATGGGTGTTCCAATTAAGCCCATAAAACATATTTGAAACAGTTGCATAGCAAACAGAACACATGCGTAAATGGAATAACAGTATGCATCATAACAGCACGCCAGTAACATTGACGGCAACAGGCCACCAACAATGGTATTTGAATAAGATATGTTAACATGCAAGCAATCAAACATATTAACAATAATATAACACAAGTACCAACATTAGGGCTGGAGCACAATATAGCCATAGTATATGAGTAATAATTATTGATGCAGATGGGGGGGGGGCAGAAAATCTATTAACAAATGTTTATGCTTCTATTTTCCACAACAGTACTGCTTAGCACTCTATGGGTCTGCGCTCACTTTATATCTTCCTATGGTTATAGCTTCTGTAGTACAAATATGCCTATTGAACTGTCAGCCTGGAATTGTATGAGGCAAACTGTGACAACTCTAGTTACATGACTAGAGGGGACTCGTAGATCTCAGGGTTAAGTATCTGGCACAGGACAGGTACCATGAAATGCTATTATGTAAGTTTGCTACTGTCATACATCAACTGGTTTCCTATCTGTGTCCAGAATTATTTGCAGCAGTGACTACTAGCCATGACAAGCACTTGAGAGACGTGTATCGTAATCATACCTCTCAACTTCTTAGAGCATGACATCTGGACAAAGCCATACATAAGAGTGGGACAAAGGCACATAAATATGGACAATTTTTAGATATTGCTCTTACAAACTTAGAAAGTTGATAAAATAACAGGTTTTGCATTTGCATGACTTTTCTGATGGATATGACATCTGACACTTGTATGTCTATCATAATTTTCTAACTTCAGTTTATAATGGTTTGACACTGATTTTCCATGACACCACTACTTTATGTAAAATGGACCATAAATCTGAGACAAATATCTGGACATTCATTGAATATCTGTACAGTTGAGAAGTATGATTCGGGAAGAGTGTATATTGTATGTACCTACCCTGCTGTCATTTGCAGGCATATGGTGGGACAATTGACAGTTGTACATATTTATTAGTATACCCTTCCTACAGCTACTGGCAACATTTACTTACCTGTAAAACCTGTGGGGAAAATATCTGTTAACACTACCTGACTGTTTTTACATTTATTCCTGATTCCTTGTGTGTAGATATGCAGACATCTTAGTACCAGGATTCAAACTGTGTCTTGGTGTGCAAAATTAACAACTAAGCTTTTTTTCATCACACTGAGCTATTAGGGAACTGCTGTTTCTTATTTCAATGGTTTCTCCCTAATAGTTGTTTGGCTACACAGTCTGAACTTGTAATTGTGTGATTCATGCATGACAGATAGTTATTGTACTGTGCATTACTCCTTTGGATTACTACAACCTGGAAAGCAAAGGTTAACACAAGGCAATGCTGCATGGTACACACATTGATACTTACATATTACTATTCAGGGTTCAGAGCTTAATGCAGTATATATTTCACATTTAATTTATATCTTGTTTTACAGCTACACCATCTATGGTGTCTCCTAACAGCTTATTCACAGATGCACCTCAGTTAATGAATACTGTCACAGCCATATTTGCTGTGAAGAACATATATACATTCCATGTATGTCTACAACAACATTCCATAATAAACACAATAGTTTTTTTAAAGTCTTTATTGTACTTCAATATTCATCAGTCATAGTTTTTTATTTATTCAGTTCACACAGTAATAGTATACCTACTAGCAGTAACCAATGTACTCCTTCTTAGCTATTTTAACAAAATACTGCAAAATAGATTTTTACTCACCAACCTGACGGTGCAGCCACAGCAGTCCATCACCATGGGCTTCCACATTCACAGCTCTCTCTGTGTTGCAGCTGTAGGGGAGAAAAACACACATTATGCATATCTGTCTATCACATTTTCAGGCTAGTATTTGCTACAAACTACTTGATAGTGATACTTACACACTACTGGAGCATTCTGGGCCTGCCTATCTTGGATCCACTGGTCCAAGAGTGCCCCCTTCCTATACCTTAGGTCAGCATAGTGGTGCTGTACCTGCTCACCAGTCCAGGGGATGCCAGTAGCACTGGTGAGGTCATGTAAAAGACAGTCCCAGGCCTCTGCTTTGAATTGTGAGCACTAGTATGGGCCCTGCAGCAGTATCTCCTCATAGTTTTTAACTAGAAGTCCAACCATGACCCTGGACTCCCGAATGCTCCAGCGTTCCACCCGAACGTGCACTCCATCCCCTATGCCAGCCATTGTATCTGCAGAGATGGACTATAACAGATTATGGCTGTATTTCCACCTGTGCTGTTTAAATGGTGCAATATTCCTGCCGGTTGCTGTCATTGGACCATTTTGAAAAGGTTAAGCTCCGTTAAGCAGTGAGTAAATCCGCTAAGCTGGTTTTAACACTGCTTAAAGGGGAAGTTGTTGAGCAGTGTTTAACAGTGCGCATATCCACTTAGCTGAGCTACCTGCTACTTAGCATTCATGTCTTAGCAATGGTTATACTTGCTAAGCATAGCTGAGCATTGCTACCCATTGCTCACTTTTAAATTTTTAAATATATTAGAGGACTGACTTCTTGTAGTAAGTGTATATGATGTACTTTGCATGACATTATTCTATGTGCTTTCCTTACAAGGGGTGTGACTATACTGCATGGGGAACTTGTGTGTACATGGATGGTTTTACATATTATATGCTCTCACAGTTACATTTTCCAACAGCTACACTACCCTGGTTGACAAAAAACAGTTGCTACGTAATTTAAGTTTACAAAAATAATTTTCACACTACTTTCCCATATACAAATAAGTTGCTTGCTTTGGTTCTCACACTGTGAACGCCTGCATGTAAAGCCAGGACTCTAACCACTATACTATCTTGGCTTGGAAATTTCACTGTATATTTGTATTTATCTCCTATGGGATGTTTAAGCCATGGTAAGCGGAGGGCCATAATGCACACACCCACTTAGCTATGCTTAAACATTCCTTAGCCTAGAAAAAAAATATTATTATTATTATTATTATTATTATTATTATTATTATTATTATTATTATGTTCTATAAGTGAGTATTGTGGTGTTCTGACAAGTTATTGAGGACTGCAATCATGAAATAATGGCATTCATTTGGTTTCAAGCTTCTGTCTTTCAGGGTCTCCTGCTAATACACATCCTGTTTTCTTTCAACTTTCTAAGTGTGTGAGGGCAATTTTTCAGATGTGTCCCTATTTTTATTGCTTTTCCCCCATTATTTGTGCCTTTGTCCACATGAATTGCTGTCAAGGAATACTGACATACATTTGCTTTCAGACTTCTATCCTTCGGTAATTCATGCTAATGTATGACCTGTTTTCTATCTACTTTCTAGGTTTGTGAGGGGAATATGTATGATATATCCCTTTTCAGGGATTTATTCCCCATTATTTGTGTATTTGTACACACTTCCTGCTGTAGCAGGTGGCAGAGGTGTCATATGGCACTTTTACAATGCAGGGGGTGTGTCACACCCCCTGCATTGCTTTCCTGCTGCCATGTGTATTTCAGTGTCCATGGACACTGAAGTGATTATTTATTTCATTTCAGTGTCTGTGGACACTGAAATATTTGCAGAATTTTTAGAGTAATTCTCTAATATTATGCCAGATCCAATTAGAAAATGCCATACGGCACTTTCTGAATGCAAGGTCATGTTCAGTGTCCGTGCACTACTTGAATATGCCCCCTGCACTCATTCACGGTTCATATCCATGTAGGTTAAACAGCAGCCCACCTTCATGAATATGCAAGGCGCACTACTGTGCTATATGGACAAGAAGCACTCTATGCAGGAATAATGCTATTCCTGCATGGAGTTTACTGAATCCCAGGGATTGACACAGGGAAACATCATTTTGACATGACCGGGCTTTAAATCTGATCCATTCATTACACCCTTTGTATTTTGTGGTGAGCGGTGGATTGACACTCTCATCAGTGACCTGGGATCTAAGCCTGGTGCTTTGGCAGTGGTGTTCCAACTTCCCAATCAATTTGTACTATTGTCTGTAAATGGCAATGCTTTCTCTACAACACTGTGCCCTGAAAGGACATTCTTTAAGTCTGATTTTGGTATTTTTATATCGTGAGCTGGTTGTTTTGATATAAGGTTAAGTACTATCAACACACAACAGTCTTGTCCAGGCTTGCTTATTTCTTCTCTGATTGGATTGCACTATAAGCCTAGTGTATACGCTGCAATATTATTATTAATCCTAGTATAGACAATTTAGGCTGGCAAATAGCCAAAATGTTTGTCTTGCATCACCTAACCTCTTTTGTTTTTCATGTACAGACAGGCATAGATTAATAATAATAGATCTACCATAAAAACTGCCTGCCCTTCTGCATGAAATGCACTTCATGCCTGAGAGATGGTCTGGTGGGCATTAGCCTCATGGATTCAATGTGCTGGGTTTTATTTTCCTGATCACAAGTCATAGACAAACTTGACATTTGTTCTTCAGACATATTTCTAGATATGGCAAAACATTTCTGTATGTTTCAGTACAAAGTCATGGTGGATGCTATGAGACATTATACTAGTGAGAGTACATTATCACTTGAGTTAACAACTGGCTGTAGAATGGAAAATCTGCAGTAAAAATAGAAGGAGTCACTTCTTGTGAGTATAACATAAACAGAAGGGTCGCACATGGTTAAGTACTGGGGTTCTTTCTGTTTTTAGTTTCTATACTTATACTTAAAAGACAAAAACATCACTTGTGTTGGGTGTTTTATTTCACTGACAGTTTTAAAATATCCAGGCTAATAACTAATGTGAAAGAATGGGTTAAACTCCAATTATACATTGATAATGAGTAGGTTCGACAAAACAAGGTTGTGTTTAATGCTAAGAAATGTAACCTATTTCATGCAAGCAACAACAAGTTGTAGCCATATCTCATAGCATGCAAACTGATTTCAGGCCATGACTGTTTTTTATAAAGTGGGTGCTAATCTGTCACATAAACTGAATTATAATTTTGGCTATTGTATCTGGGATTTTTTTTTAATTATTTTATTTATTATTTGGTTATCGGAAAATTACAACTGGGAGAGAGCCCATTTTCAGTGGAGGCCTGGGGAAGAACACTCCAGAAGCATGTCTTTGGAATGTGGGAGGAAACCGCAGTACCCAAAGAAAGCTCACACGCGTGCAGGGAGGACATGCAGAGTATGCACGGAAGGTTGTTTAATAGTTTTTAAGTGATATGTATATATATTATGGTATTTTTGCTGACATTTTATAGTTGAATGTTTTTGGTTTCTTAAGAATATTTGAATATTAGTTCATTGATGCATAATTGTATGAAGAAGGTTAATTAATTGCCAATTAATGTGGAGGGCATATATTCATGTGTTTTTGATGATTGTGATTCTTTCTGATGAAGTCTTTTTGATGAACGTGACCATTAAACAGTCTGTGATACTAATATCGGTAATTTCTTGTCATTATTTTTTCCTGGAAATCTGGTCTTGGTGTTTTTTTTTATTTATTTGATAACCACTGCACTACTTACTACACTGCCCACTTTGGTATGGGTGGGGAGTTTTTTGTGGTTTTGTTGTTGTTTAGTCCAACTGTGTGTGGGTAATTTATCTGACTTAATAGGTACAAAAAACAGGGTATGGAACAGTCAGCAGACAAATGCTTGGACACATTTTTGGATACTTAGTCTAAAATTGATAAAGTCAGATTTTTTTATTTGTTTTTAGAGAGGGGTCTTCAGGACAGAAGTGGGGCTGAGGTTAATGCTGCTGGGTCAGTCTGGGAACCTGGGAGGCTAGTTATGGTTGAACCAATTCTTCTTCAAGGGGAACCAATAGGGTCGTTTCCAGGTTGACAGGTACTGCAGGATCTCAGGGGTTAGCTATCATTTCACATATACGTCAGTCATTAACAAATAAAGGTTTGAAGGGAGAGTATATTGATATTTTTTATTTGGTTGATAATGAAGAGGTCCTGCATTTGATGGATGCACTGGTCACCAGGAACAAAGATTTGATGACAGTCCTGGCAGTTTTGGGGAAGACACAAATAGTTAAGGCCTGATTGCACAATTGGTTTATTAGTTTTATGGCCATTTTAGTTGAGAATAAACCTAGTCATGCTTTGCCTTTGTTAGCTTATTGTAAATCTATCAATGATGCTCAATGATTTAAGGGGGGGTTGCTTGGTTATGGTGAAACCAGAAGTTTAGGAGACGCAGAGCTTTGGACACTTCCCTCAAATGGGAAGAGAAGCATGTCGATACCTGGTTAAGTCTCATGGTTGCCAGGCCTAGGGTCTCCGGTCAAGTCATTCTGGAAAGCAGCCCTAATACCATTAAATCATTTGGGGCATTTAACAACAGGTTCTGCCTATGGCTAGCTTGTTGTTGTCAGCATTTATACTCAGTCTGTGGTAGGCAGCATCCTGTGCTCAGGTGTTGGTCAAATGAAGTGGTGACAGGGGCAGAGGCTGTGGCTTTACTCAAGGGTCATACAGTTGGGGGATCTCAGGGTATTTACCCTGGAGGATCTCTACCATTTTGAAGGGGAAAGGGGGATCATCATTTTGGACTCTGTAGAAAATAGGCCTACTCCCTTTCCTGTAAAAGGTTGATGTTTTGTTTCATTTATTGACAGGGGATACCTCAATCATTCTCTTAGGCAAGAAGTTTTTGAAGGGTTTTCTCATGAGTTTCTATTAAAGGGTAGGGCAGTGCCTCAGTTTCAGACTTGTAGTAACCCATGTCCATTAAAGGCAAAGAAAAGGAGTTGAGGCTACTTCTTGAAAAGGAGATTGTGGTGGGCAGAGTTTTGGGCCCCTTTCCTACTCCTCTGGTCCCTCCCCTTCAAATTTCTCCATTTGGTTTAGTACCTAAAAAGACCCCTGGCAGTTCAGACTCATTAATCATTTGTTTTACCCTCCTGGCAACTCAGTCAATGACAGTATCAGTAGGAAGGATGCGCTGGTGCAATACTCCATGGTAAGAAGCAGGCTAGCAAGTACGGTAGATGCTCGGATAAACCAAACTTGATAAATTACGAAAAAAATCCAGCACCCTGAGCATGAATAGCAAACATGAGTTTATTTAGCAACCAGACCGGTTTCAGCAACAAGCTTTCTTCAGTGGCTGATTAGAAAGAATTACGAAGAGTCAAATATATAGAAAATTTAAATAAGGTGATCTGACATCACTTCCTGAATATGTAAATATAGCCACAAGCATTTAAATCATCAAAATAAAGTAACATATGACAGTGAAAATGTCTCAAAGATACAATATCTGAAAACTATATTACAAAAAACAACCAACATTAGTAAAATAATGAAACATAACATGTAAATGCTGGTAAACCTGGTGACAAACATGAAGTATATATAATATGTAACCATAAACAATGGCCAAACAATCAATTTAAATGTAATATAAAAGAGATGAAATACTGTGTAAATAACAGCAGAGTAATTCATTGTAGTTTGCATTAAGACCTGGTGGGAATAAGCCACCTAATTTGACTATCCATTTGGTTTCTTTGCTGTCCAATATGTTATGCCATCCTGTTTTATACATTCTGTTGCCAACAATTTTGTCAATGCAAAGAAATGAAAATTGGGCAGTTTTGTGTATGATAGAATGTTTATATAATGCATTGGTGGGTCTAGCATTTCTGATATCACCTAAATGTTCAGATATGCGAATGCAAAATTGTCTAGATGTTTGGCCAATGTAAAATTCCCTGCATGTGCATGTAGCTAAATAAATCACCCAGTCTGTGCTGCAGTTGGCAAAATGTTTGATGTCATAAATCTTACCTGTATTTTTACTGGTAAATTCTTTTGTTGTAAAAACAAATTTGCAAAAGGCACAGTGACCACAAGGGTGGCAACCTGTTAATTTCTCACCCGAAATGGTGGTCTGTATCATGGAGGGTTGTTCTGAAGTGATTTTTTTAAAATGCGAAAAGTGTGATCCCAAAGTTTTGCCTTTCTTATAAGAAAACAGACAACTGTCATCAAGCCATTTAGATAGATGTTATTTGTTGGTAAGTATGTTTCAATGATGATTGATTATGTCTTGTAGTTGATAAGAATTTCTGCCAAAAGTGGTGACTAGTCTGGGTGTCTGATCAGGTGATTCAACAGCCTTGGATTTGTAACATAACAGGGAATCTCTGGACAAGTTGGCAGTCATGTTGACTGCTGACTGAATGTCTGAAATATGATAACCCCTCTGTGTAAACCTGTTAGACAGATCATCCTGACAACAATGAAAATCAAGGTTGAATGAACAAATTCTCTTAATTCTGATGAACTGTGATTTGGGTATATTCTTGATGATGTGTTTCGGATGTAAACTAGAAGCATGTAGTAAACTGTTGTATTGTGGATGTTTTCTGTGTACTGTGGTACGTAGTGTGTTATCTGTTTCTCTAGATAGGTGTACATCCAAAAAGTCCATTTCGTGTGTGTCAAAACTGACTGTGAAACTAACACCCCATTTATTGCTGTTCAGATATTTAACAAATTCCTGAAGATATTCAGATCCTCCCTTCCAAACTAACCAGCAATCGTCCAGATAACGTCTCCAGATGTCCATATATGGCAGATACAGGTTGTGCAATTCATTGTATATTATTTGGTCTTCTACGTATCCCATAAAGAGGTCTGCACAAATGGGTGCGAAAGACACACCCATAGCAGTACCCTGTATCTGCCAGTAACAATTGCCTTTGAAGTAAAACACATTCTTGGTAAGAACGTGTTCCGCCATGCAAATCAATAGGGTGTTGAATCCAGGACTATATATGTTGATCTTCTGTAACCAATATTCAAGTGCTGTTAGACCTGCCCAATGTGGTATACTGGTATATAATGATGTAACATCTAAGGTACACATCATCCAATGCTCATCTAGTTGTGTTTCCAAAACAATCTGAAGAAATTCCATGGTGTCCTGTAGTCTGGCCCTAATATAACATAGCAGTGGTTTGAGAAATTGAGTCAAAAAGGCGGACAGAGGTTCGGTCAATGAACCAATGCCTGACAATATAGGTCTCCCTGGAGGTGTGGAATATGATTTATGAATCTTGGGTAGTAAGTATAGGTATTGCTTAGCTGGGTCCTGAACAGTGAGATGATATTTGGATTAGGTGCTGATAATGCCTTCATCAACAGCAAGTTGCAAAAAATCATCAATTTCTTTTTTGAAATTCGGCGTGGGGTCAATGGGCATATGTAAATAGTGCTGAGTGTTGGACACTTGTCTTAAACCTTCAGCAAAAGTAATAACTGGAGTTCATTACCACAATGGCCCCACCCTTGTCTGCAGGAATGATGGTGATATCAGTATTATTTCTGAGATTAGTAAGAGCCTGTTGTTCATTGGTGTTGAGATTGTTTCTGATACTATACCCAGTACCCAACTGCTGATGTAAATCCTCAATAACCGCATTCTGAAATATACCTACATGTTTGTCCATTGGAGGACAAAATTTAGATGGTAGAAATTTAAAATCAGTAGATCTTTGAATAGTGTCCTGTTGATCAAAAATATTTTAAGATTTAACTTTCTGCAAAAATTCATGACATCAAATACAAATGTACTTTCGTCAACAAAAAAAACAGGAATAAAACCAAGTCCTTTATTTAACAAATGTTCTTTCATTGATGTTAATACATAATCAGAAATGTTGTGTATATTTAAATTGTTGGTGTTCATTTGACTATTGATAGGAACAGTTCTTCCAATGTTTTTATGCTTGCTTCCTCCCCTGTGTCTATGCCTAAAGGGCGACTCATGTTGCATACCCATTTGGGAGTGGGTGAATCCGACAATTGAATGGATTCGGTGTCCGTGGTGGACGATTCATCTCCTGAACTTCTGCTGGGTGATGAACCCCTCTTGAGAATGGATCTGGGTCATTTCTTACGTGCATGTGTGAAATTCTTGGTACCTTCTGCAAAACGTACCCCTTTATGAAGCTCAAAGGGTTTACCCCTTTGGTAATCTTCCATATCCCTTGAAAATTTCTTTAGTTTCTTTTCTTTGAGAATTCTCTCAGAGCCCGACATTTCCTTGGATAGTTTATTCAACCATCCAGAAAAGGCAGGTTGACTCTCATAAGATTTTAGCTCCTCACTCAGTTTTTGCACATCACAAATATTGGCTTGAATTGTTCTGTCATAATACGAAGAGAGAATATTCACAAACCTCATAGCCAAATCCTGTTGTGCAGCATTCCACTCTTTCATGAGTACCTCATTCGGTTTGCCAACCAATGGTTGCACCTTGGTTCTGAGGCCTCTGGGAGCTATATTCTGATGTTTGTATGCTCTGAATAATCTAGCATGCCATATGTTAGATCTTAGTATTTTTATTTTTTTAGCAAATTCAGTGAATAACATATCACAATCGTCAACTGGATCAATTGTTCCATCGGTAGAAGACCCCCTGTGGGATGTAATCCCAAAGATCTGTATGTCATCTTTGTCTGCACAAAGTCCTTTGACCATATTATTAAGATCTATGACAATAAATTGTGTATATATAAACAACAAAGACTATCAGTGAGTCCCAGCTCTACCTTCCAATAAAATTTATTTCGTTGAACAGTTCCTTCTCTAGCGCCTCGGCCAACAGCCTTTACAGAGTAAAACAGTAAAACTCATAAAACACTTGCAATATATACAAAAAACAAGTAATCAATCGATTACATAATTAAACTATCAAATCACATAGCTTGAATATATTTAAAGTCATAGTCTTAAACTATGTACTTTATTACGGTGGATGTAGAGAGTCTCTACACCAATATTTCCCATATTTTGGGCTTGGAAGCTATAAAATTCTTTTTGAATGATAGTCCTAAAACATATTATGTCCTGGAACTGGTAGAATTCTGCTTGAAAAATAATTTTTTTGAATTTAATGGCACTGTTTATAGACAAGTTACAGGTACTGCTATGGGGGCAGCGTTTGCACCAGCCTATGCTAACCTGTTTATGGGGCTATTTGAAAATGAACATCTTTATAGGTTGCCTTTCTTTCAAAATAATGTTCTAAGGTATTTTAGATTTATTGATGACCTAATTTTCATTTGTCATGGGGATTGGGATACATCAGATAACTTCATTGATGAATTAAATAATAACAGATTTGGTATAAAATTTAGTGACATACAAAAAGGAAATCAGGTTAACTTCTTGGATATTTCGCTTAGGGGCAATAATGGCTTTCCCATATATACTAGTATTCATAGAAAATTTGATGAAATAAGCTGGAAAATGTGGGAGATAGTTGCCATCCCCCATACGTTGTCAGCCATCCCTATGGGGAATTTTGAGAATAAAAGACTCAATTCTGATATTGATATGGCCTTTAGGGAGGCCTATAAAGTGGCGAGATATTCAAAACTAGAGGGTATAACCCAGATGATGTAGAAAATAGCTTGCATAGAGCCTTTAAACAGAGTAAGGGCACTATTAGACAAAATAACTATGAAAGTAGCAATAAATATGGGACTGAACAGGAGAGAATGGTTTTTGTTACAAAGTACACTAACTTCTCTACGATTGGTAATAAAATCATTATGGAATATTGGAATTTTATTAAAAAGATATAACATCACTGAAAAATATAAAATTAATGACATCATATAGAAAGGGGAAAAATATACAGGACTTTCTGATACACAGCATTTATAAAAAGCCTTGTACTAATGAATTAAATGTTGTGAAGAATCTGGGAACATTCCCTTGTGGAAAATGTGCTATATGTAAACATGTTGTAAATGAAGTGAATAAAATAAATGGCAAAATTTTTGATACAAAAGGCAAATATACATGTATGAGCAAAGGTGTTGTGTATGTCATATTCTGTGATTGCAACAAATACTATATTGGAGAAACAAAAAGAATGCTAGCAGATAGGATAAAAGAACATATTAGAGATGTTAAAAATAATAAAATTACTAGTCCTATTGCTGAGCATTTTAACTCAGTACACCATGGAAATATTGAGAATATAAAAGTGTCTGTTCTGGAACATGTTCCATTATATTATAATGATGTTGATAGGCAAAAAAATATGTTAAGACAAAAGGAATGCATTTTGATTATGAAATTTGGGACTTTGCATCCACATGGAATGAACAGAGAATGTAACTGGCAATGTCTTGTTTAAGACTATGACTTTAAATATATTCAAGCTATGTGATTTGATAGTTTAATTATGTAATTGATTGATTACTTGTTTTTTGTATATATTGCAAGTGTTTTATGAGTTTTACTGTTTTACTCTGTAAAGGCTGTTGGCCGAGGCGCTAGAGAAGGAACTGTTCAACGAAATAAATTTTATTGGAAGGTAGAGCTGGGACTCACTGATAGTCTTTGTTGTTTATATATATACATCTTGCTTGCTGTTGTTTTAATATGACAAGTGAGTCCATGTGCTCCTTTCCTAGAATATTTAGAGAGACTGGTATGGAGATGTTTAATCGGAATGGAGAAAATAGCAACCGTTCCAGTAATTTGCCTAATGACACTGGTACAACAATGATAAAGAATGTAGTACCAGAAGCCACAGGAGACTCAGGCTTTGGTATTATAAAGAAATGGGAAAATTCCAGGAAGAGAACTACTACCAATCCTTTTGCTATGGTAGGAAAAAGAACATTATTTCAGATAATCCAGATGTACAGGATTTGTGTTCTAAACTTGAAAGATTGATTTTTAAAGAAACATCTACTTTCTACAATATTGGCAGTCTTGAAAGATATATTGAACTGGATATAACACCTAGAGGGTTAAGGTCTATTAAGAATCCATCAACACCATTTGACCTTACTAATGAAGTAGAAGTTAAATTTCATGAGCGATGGATAGCAGCTGCACATCGGTGCAGTTTAGAATGGGTGTCAATTTTAATTGAAAGAGACAATATGAAAAAGACAAACTTGTAGTTGAAACCAAACAAGTTTGTGAACAACTGGTAAATATTACATCAAATTCTACATTAGAGAATTTCCTCTCAGGCATTAACACCAAATTAAATAGTTATGAAAAAGATCTGGTAGAAAGAAAAATCTAAACTAACTAGAGACATTAGAGACTATGACCACAAGAGGGCGTTTGTATTTCCTAGCTATCAAAGAAACAGGAGAAAGAGTGTCTCTTTTCAAAAGGAAATCCTGCTTCAGAAAAATATGCCAGTAAGAACTTCCTGTCTGGTGAAAGTGGAGCGTCTTCATGGGAAGAAGATGACAGAGAAACTTTTCCTAGACTGCCAGTTGCAGCAAACCCAGAAGCATTTCATAAAACCTACTCAGAATCGAATGGACATTATACCAATACCAGGAAAAGGGGCTGGAACAATCCAGAACGCCAGAGAGACTCGGGCGATGGACAACATAAGAAAGGTAGATGGACATAACTTACATAGTAATTATGTTGTTAACTTGTCCAGTTATAAACTAGACAAGATAGAAATGTCTGTTTTAGAGAAGGGTTTAAAATTTGTCCCCACATGCTTACCCAAAAAGTATGAGGTTAAAACTGAATTGTTCCAACTATGCCGAAAATGCATTTAAAGGAACACTTCTTTAGATTAAATAAAGCAACTGAGTTAGATACTAACTGTGATGTTTTACTTTCATTAGATAGTGAAACAGAAAGTGAAGAAAGTTTTATTCATGTGCATCGGGTAGTGAAGATGAAAATAATGCTTATGACTTATTAAATACACATATGCTTAAAGATAATAACTATTTTTACCTCCATGTAAAAATTCTAATATAGTGCTTTTGAATCTCTACTGAATACAATGTTAGAAAAGGAAATAGAGAGCTTTATGAATAAAAAGCATACTTATAATCTAACAAAATTGGAATGGGAAAAGCTGCAACAACTGAGTAAAAACTGTAATATAGTCTTTAAACAAGCAGACAAAGGGGAAAATTAGTTATATTAAATTCTCATGATTATTATAGTATGTGTATGCAACATCTAGATAACAACAATGTATATTGTAAAACTAACATTAATCAGCTATGTCAAGCAGAAAAAGATTTTGAAAAATTATTACAGAAAGGTGTGAGATTACACTATCTAAGTCAAATGGATATAAATAGAAAAATAAATGTAAAGAATAGAAAAATTGCAAAATTCTTTTGCCTACCTAAAATTCATAAAGATCTGAACCGACCACCTGGTCGGCCTATTGTGTCAGCTTTTGGATATTTTACTTACAATCTTTGCACCATGTTACATGAAATATTGATAAAGAAAGTTCTGTTGTTACCTTCTTATATACAAGATTCATATGATTTCCTAAGGAAAATAAAAGATATATATTGGGGTGAAAATATGTACTTTATTACGGTGGATGTAGAGAGTCTCTACACCAATATTTCCCATATTTTGGGCTTGGAAGCTATAAAATTCTTTTGAATGATAGTCCTAAAACATATTATGTCCTGGAACTGGTAGAATTCTGCTTGAAAAATAATTTTTGAATTTAATGGCACTGTTTATAGACAAGTTACAGGTACTGCTATGGGGGCAGCGTTTGCACCAGCCTATGCTAACCTGTTTATGGGGCTATTTGAAAATGAACATCTTTATAGGTTGCCTTTCTTTCAAAATAATGTTCTAAGGTATTTTAGATTTATTGATGACCTAATTTTCATTTGTCATGGGGATTGGGATACATCAGATAACTTCATTGATGAATTAAATAATAACAGATTTGGTATAAAATTTAGTGACATACAAAAAGGAAATCAGGTTAACTTCTTGGATATTTCGCTTAGGGGCAATAATGGCTTTCCCATATATACTAGTATTCATAGAAAATTTGATGAAATAAGCTGGAAAATGTGGGGAGATAGTTGCCATCCCCCCCATACGTTGTCAGCCATCCCCTATGGGGAATTTTTGAGAATAAAAAGACTCAATTCTGATATTGATATGGCCTTTAGGGAGGCCTATAAAGTGGCGAGATATTCAAAACTAGAGGGTATAACCCAGATGATGTAGAAAATAGCTTGCATAGAGCCTTTAAACAGAGTAAGGGCACTATTAGACAAAATAACTATGAAAGTAGCAATAAATATGGGACTGAACAGGAGAGAATGTTTTTGTTACAAAGTACACTAAGTTCTCTACGATTGGTAATAAAATCATTATGGAATATTGGAATTTTATTACAAAAGATATAAGAGCACTGAAAAATATAAAATTAATGACATCATATAGAAAGGGGAAAAATATACAGGACTTTCTGATACACAGCATTTATAAAAGCCTTGTACTAATGAATTAAATGTTGTGAAGAATCTGGGAACATTCCCTTGTGGAAAATGTGCTATATGTAAACATGTTGTAAATGAAGTGAATAAAATAAATGGCAAAATTTTTTGATACAAAAGGCAAATATACATGTATGAGCAAAGGTGTTGTGTATGTCATATTCTGTGATTGCAACAAATACTATATTGGAGAAACAAAAAGAATGCTAGCAGATAGGATAAAAGAACATATTAGAGATGTTAAAAATAATAAAATTACTAGTCCTATTGCTGAGCATTTTAACTCAGTACACCATGGAAATATTGAGAATATAAAAGTGTCTGTTCTGGAACATGTTCCATTATATTATAATGATGTTGATAGGCAAAAAAAATATGTTAAGACAAAAGGAATGCATTTTGATTATGAAATTTGGGACTTTGCATCCACATGGAATGAACAGAGAATGTAACTGGCAATGTCTTGTTTAAGACTATGACTTTAAATATATTCAAGCTATGTGATTTGATAGTTTAATTATGTAATTGATTGATTACTTGTTTTTTGTATATATTGCAAGTGTTTTATGAGTTTTACTGTTTTACTCTGTAAAGGCTGTTGGCCGAGGCGCTAGAGAAGGAACTGTTCAACGAAATAAATTTTATTGGAAGGTAGAGCTGGGACTCACTGATAGTCTTTGTTGTTTATATATATACATCTTGCTTGCTGTTGTTTTAATAAATTGTGTATGTCTGAGCTAACTGTGATGTATATATAACCAATCCAAGAAAATCCACCAATTCTGGTGATCGCTAAGATGGTAAAACTGAGCTCCCAAGAATGTCGTCCCCTGAGAAAATTCTCAAAGAAAAGAATAGTGTGCTAATCCAAAAAAGAGGGGCAGTTGAGAAGCAGAGGGCCGAAGAACCCACACTAGACTACGTAAAAAGACGGGGTAGTACTATGACCAAAATGTCCAGTACTAAGGCACTTGAAGCACAAACGTCATCAAAAACCAAAAACAATGTATAAAGAATGATAGTAATACCAATGTAAAGAGAATGACGACTGGAAACAAACAATGCTGAAAAACACGATTCATAAAATAATAAACAATGTATTCCTGTGATATATGTTGAATAAAATAAAACTCTCAAGGACATGTGAGATGTTTACATGTCATGTACCCATCCCATTAGAAGTGAACTTGCATAAAAGCAACAAAACAAAATATTCTGATATGTCACTGTATACAGTTCTGGACAAATTAGTTAGAGAGGGGTATGCAATGTTTATAATATCTCAACTAGAAATGACAAAAAAGGATTGCACCTAGAGTGCAATAAACAAAGTACTACCCTAACCAAATGAGAAATAGGTACTATGAACTAGCCTTCTTTGGTAAAGATGTGAAGAAAATATACAAATACACCCAGCAAGTTAAATACAAAAACATATTTAAGATGATAGCAGTGATTTGTGATTAAATTCTGGTTGAAATAATATATTGTATAATAATGCGCGTCAAATTATAAAACACCAACTGGAATCAACAATATACCAATGGAGGGTAAAGAAAAAATGTCATGTCCTGTATGCAAAAAATTTTTTGTGCCCAACCGAATTATTTCAGGGACAAGTACTGCAGGCAGGATCAAAGATCGTGTATCTAGATGTAAATGAGCAAAATTAAATAAAAATGAAAAACCTTAACTGTTAAACAAATAACACAAGTGTGGTACGAATTATTTGTTTGCCACAAAAAATGGAAAAAATTGTTAACCAGGAATGACCTGTTAACTAGTATAGAAACCGAGAGTACAGCAATATAAATGAAACCTGCAATGGTTTATAAGATATTTTTAAACTAAAGAGAATGCAACAGTAAAGGGTAGCAGTAATGCAGAACTGTGAACTGTACTGCTGCTAATATGTAATAAACAAACTTAATAATAAATGCTGTCATCAAATCCAATGTGCATTCATATATACATCTAATTGCAATCTTGAAGATGATGTCCTAGACTTTGCAAGAAGGATGGCCCATCCTGTGTGGACAAAAATGTTAAAAAATGTCCAAAAAAAGTATATGTTAAACAATACTTAGAGTCCTGGATGATGAAAAAGTCATCCGATGGCCAGAAAACAATAATCCCAAATTCAAGATGAATTGTTCTGCCCAAAAAAAGCATTAATCCAAAATCATGCTATAAATCCTGAAACATTAATGGCTCTTGACTTGGTAATTTCATTTCGAAGAAGAATCCTTAAGGTAACAGCTATGTGAAAACCCAAAATGGTGACCGAGTGAAACGCGGATGTTAAAAAGCGACAGTTGAGCCCCAGAAACAGTTAAATGATGTTCCTAACTCCAACTCAGAAGGTAGTAAGCACTGCCAAACAAGGATGGATGATTAAAATGTACCTGTAATACAACGTGGTAGCCCAATGTCCTCCAAAATTGTTGAATGTTGATAGCAGAAATACCTCAGGACTGTTCTGTTCCAGTCGTTGAATAAATCCGAATGATGGCAAAAACATGAAACAGCATACACACTTGAACTGAGAAAAGGTATGGTTTACCAACAAATGATACTGTGTAAATCCAAACTCAAAGGGGATAGATGAATCCCCAGCAAGAACATCGAATCCACTGTCAAAACAGCTACTCCTCAGACACCAACAGCCAGCAAAGAATCACAAGAGTAAGAAGCAGGCTAGCAACTACGGTAGATGCTCGGATAAACCAAACTTGATAAATTACGAAAAAAATCCAGCACCCTGAGCATGAATAGCAAACATGAGTTTATTTAGCAACCAGACCGGTTTCAGCAACAAGCTTTCTTCAGTGGCTGATTAGAAAGAATTACGAAGAGTCAAATATATAGAAAATGTAAATAAGGTGATCTGACATCACTTCCTGAATATGTAAATATAGCCACAAGCATTTAGATTCACAGTCAGTTTTGACACACATGAAATGGACTTTTTGGATGTACACCTATCTAGAGAAACAGATAACACACTATGTACCACAGTACACAGAAAACATCCACAATACAACAGTTTACTACATGCTTCTAGCTTACATCCAAAACACATCATCAAGAATATACCCAAATCACAGTTCATCAGAATTAAGAGAATTTGTTCGTCCAACCTTGATCTTCATTGTTGTCAGGATGATCTAACAGGTTTACACAGAGGGGTTATCATATTTCAGACATTCAGTCAGCAGTCAACATGACTGCCAACTTGTCCAGAGATTCCCTGTTATGTTACAATTCCAAGGCTGTTGAATCACCTGATCAGACACCCAGACTAGTCACCACTTTTGGCAGAAATACTTATCAACTACAAGACATAATCAATCATCATTGGAACATACTTACCAACAACAAACAGCTAGCTAAATGGCTTGACGACAGATGTCTGTTTTCTTATAAGAAAGGCAAAACTTTGGGATCACACTTTTCGCATTTTAAAAAAATCACTTCAGAACAACCCTCCATGATACAGACCACCATTTTGGGTGAGAAATTAACAGGTTGCCACCCTTGTGGTCACTGTGCCTTTTGCAAATTTGTTTTTACAACAAAATAATTTACCAGTAAAAATACAGGTAAGATTTATGACATCAAACATTTTGCCAACTGCAGCACAGACTGGGTGATTTATTTAGCTACATGCACATGCAGGGCATTTTACATTGGACAAACATCCAGACAATTTCACATTCGCATATCTGAACATTTAGGTGATATCAGAAATGCTAGACCCACCAATGCATTATATAAACATTCTATCATACACAAAACTGCCCAAATTTCATTTATTTGCATTGACAAAATTGTTGGCAACAGAATGTATAAAACAGGATGGCATAACATATTGGACAGCAAAGAAACCAAATGGATAGTCAAATTAGGTGGCTTATTCCCACCAGGTCATAATGACAATATACAATGAATTACTTTGCTGTTATTTACACAGTATTTCAACTCTTTTATATTACATTTAAATTGATTGTTTGGCCATTGTTTATGGTTACATATTATATATACTTCATGTTTGTCACCAGGTTTACCAGCATTTACATGTTATGTTTCATTATTTTACTAATGTTGGTTGTTTTTTGTAATACAGTTTTCAGATATTGTATCTTTGAGACATTTTCACTGTCATATGTTACTTTATTTTGATGATTTAAATGCTTGTGGCTATATTTACATATTCAGGAAGTGATGTCAGATCACCTTATTTAAATTTTCTATATATTTGACTCTTCGTAATTCTTTCTAATCAGCCACTGAAGAAAGCTTGTTGCTGAAACCGGTCTGGTTGCTAAGCAATACTCCATGGTACAGGATGCCACGGACATCATTAAAAAAAAATTAGAGACACTTGGTTGGACGATGCTGATATCAAGTCAGCCTTTAATTTGATTCTGATTTATTCAGCTGACTGGGGTGTCCTTGGAATGAAGGTGGATGGAAACTTTTTCACGGATAGAGCCATGCCCATGTAATGTTCCATGGCTTGTTCTACTTTTAACTTTAGTTCTGAATTACATTGGATTCAGCCAGCAAAGGGCCCTGGAACAGGTATCAGTCCACTGTTTGGATGATTTTTTATCCATTGGAGATGGTATGTGACAGGGCTAGCCACCCATCAGTGTAAACTTTGGCTCAAGATGATTGTCACTCTTAAAGTAACACTCTGACCTCATGTGCAAAATGGGAAAAGGGATTGAGGATGGATATTGGTGGAAATTAAAATGAAAGGTCCTCTCAGAACATTACGTTTCTTAGGCCTGGAAATTGATGTTTTTGCCTCTGTGTTCAGACTTCCCTTGGATAAGATACAAAAGATAAACAGGCAATTTGACAATTTTTGGAATTTAAAAAGGTTAGAATATCTCAGGTCATGAAGTTTCAGGGCCTCCTCAGTTTAGCTTGTTGGTCTGTTGTTCTGGGTAACCCTTTTGTCAGGGTTCTGGCCAACCTTCTAGGAGGGGAACAACAGAAGCATCACTTGGTCAGAGTGACTAGGAAGATCAAGGAGGATTTGGTTATTTGGAAGTACATTTTGGCCCACAATAATGGTTGTTTTTTTTTGGCAGAAGGATTGGATATCCTCAGTGGAGGTTCAGTTATCCACAGATACGGTGGAGGTAATGGGAATGAGGGCCTACTGTCAAGGCAGATAGTTTTCTTCCCCAACTTTCTTTGTGGGGTATTCAGGATAGAATATATATTATTTTTCTTCAGCTTCAGCCATTTGGGTGGAGCTGGTTGAATGCTTTGGGGGACAGGAAAGTGCCTTTTATTTGCAATAACCTTTTTGTAGTGGACATCTTGAACATAAGGGGATCTAGGGCTCATATAGTTCAGTTTTTGCATAGACAATTCATGTTACAGAGTTGAGAATTAATTTGTCATTTAGGGGGTCTTAATGTTTCAGGCCAAATTAATGTATTAGCAGATTGCCTGTCTCATTTACAGAGCAAGAAGTTCATGGATGTGGTTCCAGAGGTGTGAAAAGATCCCACTCCACTTCCACACTCCATTTGGTTGACTGGCAAACAGTAGCACTCTCTTGATTTTGCAGTCATGGCTGATTATCACCAAGACATCATACGACTCCTCTATTACAGCCTTTTTGTAAGTTAAGAAACTTCTTGTGGGTAGCAGAATTTGGGCTCACTCTTTTATTTTCTGTTTCTTGGCTTCCAGGTGCTGTCAGAAGGAGGCCATTAACATCATTTGAGTCCACCTTAGCCCTTAGTTCAGTTTTTGGACTAGGATATTGGGTCTCCTGGATTTTACCAAATATTGGCAGGTGGTTAGATTGGTCAGTAGTGAGAGTAAGACCTAGGGAGGGTCTCAGATGGTCATAGGCCTATTGACCTAAATGCAGTTTATGCTTTTTATGAACCACATGACTGTATTGCACAGTATTTTTATGATGCTGCTTTTTAACTTGTAGTAGTGATGTGCTGTCTTTTTAAGGATGGATTGTTTAAGTTAATGCTTTTTCACTTGTGATTGGCTGTTTTTTAATTACTACAAATATATACGAGCAGGATAATTTGTCATTTACAGGTCTGATGAAGTGGTGTATCAACACTATAAAAGCGCTCACCAAATAAACTTGGAACTTTTAACAAAATCTTTAGCCATTGCAATGGTCTGTTGGATGTTTTTGTGGACACTGTGATGTTGTGGATCATTATTCAAGGTATTCTGACCATCATGCCCTGTTCCTAACTTTGTGCCACCTATGTCAGTCTTGCAATTTGGATGCACTGTGGGGCTTTTAGAGTTGGGAAATTTTCGCCTACCCTTAAATGGAAAGATTTGCATGTTTTTAACAGTTCCATATTGGTATTATTCTGTAAACGCAAGATAGATCAGTTGGCTTAGGGATGTCTGGTTAATTTGAGGTCTATTTTATTCCTTTGTTAAGTCCTCTGCATTAGGGTCAGACTTGGTCCCAATTCCTTGTAGCTATCTCTCTTCCTGCATTGGTGTTTCAAGAGGCAAAATAGGCCCATCACTCCCATGTTGTTTAGTATGGTTCTGCACAAAGTTAGCCAGGTCCAGAACATGTCTGGCTTAGGCATTTCATAGGTTCATAGGTTCATAGGTTCATACTAGGCTATCTGCTCTGGGCAATTATAAGCCTAGCCCGTTTCTGTATGGCTTACGCCACCCCTTGATTTGAGTATACTGTGCCCTTTTTAAGGTTTAGTTTACTGTGCCTCTGTCTTATAGTGACACGGGAGTAATCCCTGGGACAAACCTACGATCCCCCATCCACCTATCGAGATTCTTCTTGAAGAGATTCAGTGAGGTGCTCTGCCTCACATGAACTGGAATTCTATTCCAGAGCGAAGGGAGCCTCTGGGTTATGAACCTGTCCCTTCAGCAAGTTCTATTTATTTCTGTGCTGAGGTTCAAGTCCCTCGAGCGTGTGGCTCTAAGGGATTTAGATTTACTGAGGTGGAGCATGTCCATTAATTCTGGATTTGACATAGCTTTGTATGTCAGGCATAGATCGCCTCAAAGTAGGCGGTATGCAACTGAGTAGAGCTGGAGTTTTTTTAACTGAGCAGCATATGGCATCTGTTTGAGACCCTTGATCCTCTTGGTGAGATACTTTTATGGGTCTTTCTAATTGCTGCAGGTGTTGGGTAAGGTACATCCCAAAAGGGGCATTGTATTCTATCATACTAGGTGACTTTAACTACCCTAATATAGACTGGGAACACTACTCAAGCCCGAACACTCTAACCCAAAGATTCCTGGAGTTCATAAACTCAAATGCCATGGAACAACTAGTCACCATCCCCACAAGAGGAGAAAACATACTTGATCTCATCATCACGAACATGGGATCAAAATGTTCAACACCGGAAGTATACCCCTCACTGGTGAGATCAGATCATAAACTAATCTCGCTGGAGGTCCTCATCCGCCCACCTGAAACAAAAAGACCACAGTGAAAAACTTCTCAAAAGCCGATTTCACACTTCTAAAAACTAGTGTGGTCTCCTTTAAGGCCCCTGAGCCAGTGGTAAACATTACTCAAACCGCTGAATCACTTACAAATGCCTTCTACCAGCACCTACAGGACTGCATGGATCAGGCAATCCCAAACAAAACTAAGACTCTCTGTACCAAAGGCAAGCGTCCAGTCTGGTGGTCCCCAGCCATAAACAAGCTCTACAACAAAGGAGGAAGCTACTACAAGATAGAGCAAAATCCTTGAAAGGTAAGACACCTTTGATCATTATAAGTAAAAACTAAGAGCTCTCATAAAATCATCCAAGGCAAATTTTGAGAGAAAAATCGCCAAGGACTCTAAAGAGAATCATAAGGCCTTCTTTAGCTATGTTAGAAACCTAGGAGGAAACTCCCAGATATGCTCAGAATTAGTTCAAAATGATGTGAAAATTACTGAACCTACACACATTGCCAACATACTGGCTGACAGGTTCAGTGCAAACTTCTCCCCTCCCCCAAAAGGAGAGATATCTATTCCAGAGGATTGTAGCCCCAAACATCTCCAACGCCCAGGTGAGAACTGCCCTCACTAAGGCAAAAACACAGCATCCATGGGACGGATGGTGTCCCGGCTGTGTGCTTCATGAACTCAATGAGGAATTAAACCCACAGTTAGGACAGCTGTTTAATCTTAGCCTCACCTCAGGATACGTGCCCAAGGAGTGGCGCCGCGACTGTGGTCCCACTTCATAAGGCGGTGCCTCCACAGACCCTGGAAATTACCGCCCCATTAGCTTGACAAGCCTTATCTGCAAAGCCATGGAGAGGATCATAATGGAACTCATAAATAAAGACATAGGGAACTTGCAGACTTTGGATCCAACTCAGTTTGGCTTTGTCAAAGGCAGATCCTGCCTCTTAAACTTGGTTGACTTTTGAGACAGTCACCAAGGCCATTGATGAGGAAAGGCAGTCCATACAGCCTACCTCGACCTGGCAAAGGCCTTGACACAATACCCCACTCAGGTATCATCGAAAAACTCATCAGCTTGAATGTAAACCCATACATCACAAGATGGGTTGCAAACTGGCTAAGTGACAGAACCCACAGGGTCAGAGTTGCTGGAGCCATGTCAGACTCAAAGCCTGTCACAAGTGGTGTCCCACAGGGCTCAGTCCTGGGTCCACTCTTGTTCGGCATCTACTTTTCTGAAGTACAAGCAAACACAGGAGGGTTATGGCTGACAAAGTTTGCAGATGACTGCAAACTAGGCGCCATAGTCGAAAACACATCTGACACAGATATCCTCCAGAAGGGCCTCACAGAAATGGATAACTGGTGCCAGAGCCATGGCCTGAAGTTAAGCGCCAAAAATGCATAGTCATACCCTTTGGGAAAAACAAGGCTACCTAGCTACCATATAGGTGGCAATCCACTGAGTACAGAAAAAGTCATCAGAGTTCTGGGGACCCAGGTTGACAGTAGCCTTTCGTTTGACACTCATGTTGCTAAAGTAGTTAGGAAAACCTTCTATATCACCCACCTGATCATGAAGGGATTCACATCTAGATCAAGGGAGGTCATCGTCCCCTGTACTCATCACTTATTAGACCTATGATTGAGTACAATGCCCGTTCGGAATGTATCTGACCAGACACCTGCTGCAGCTTGAAAGGCCCCAAAAGTTCCTCACCAAAAGGATAAAGGGTCTCAAAAATATGTCTTATGCTGCCCGACTGAAAGAACTCCAGCTCTATTCAGTCTCATACTGCTTGCTCAGAGGTGACCTGTGCCTGACATATAAGGCCATGTCAAACCCAGATTTGATGAATATGCTTCACCTCAAAAATCTAGATCCCTAAGAACCACAAGGCGGAGACTTAAACCTTGACACGGTTATAAATAGAACGTGCTGGAGGGACAGATTCATCACCCAGAGACTCCTATGCTGTGGAACAAAATCCCGGTACATGTGAGGCAGAGCACCTCTCTGGTCTTGTTCAAGAGGAATCTTGACCAATGGATGGGAGATTGCAGATATACCCCAGGGATTACTTCAGCGTCACTGCTTGACAGAGGCACAGCAAAATGATAGGCATAGTTTTTATTCAAACTAAAGGGGTGGCGAAAGCCACATAACTATGGGCTAGGCTTATAAATGCCCTTGGGCAGATAGCCTAGTATGAACCTATGAACCTATGAACCTATGGGCCTGATGAGGGATGAATAAAGGGGCATGATTACCTCTCTTGATCTAGATGTGAAACCCTTCATGATGAGGTGGGCTATGTAGAAGGTCTTTCTAATCACTTTGGCAATGTAGTTTTCAAAGGAGAGATTGCTATCAACTTGGGTCCCCTGGTCCCTAATAACTTTTTCTGTACTTAATGGGTTTCCGCCTATGTGGTAATTTGTGGGCACATTGTTTTTGCCAAAGGGTATGACTATACATTTTTTGGCATTTAGCTTTAAACCATGGCGCTGGCACCAGTTATCTGTCTCTGTGAGACCTTTTTGAAGGATGTTTGTGTCAGCTGGAGAGCTGATTATGGCACCCAGTTTGCAGTCGTCTGTGAACTTGGTGAGCCATAGTCCTCCCACGTTTGCCTGTACCTCGGAAAAGTATATACCAAACAAGAGTGGTCCCAGGACAGAACCCTGTGGGACGCCACTTGTGACCGGCTTCGAGTCTGACATGGCTCCAGCAACTCTGACTCTGTGGGTTCTGTCTTTGAGCCAGTTTGCAACCCATCTTGTGACATAGGGGTTTATATTTAAGCTGGATAGCTTATCTATGATGCCTGAGTGGGGTATTGTGTCAAATGCCTTTGCAAGGTCCAGATAGGCTGTGTGGACTACCTTCCCTTCATCTATGGCTTTGGTGACTGTTTCGAAGAAGTCAACCAGGTTCAAAAGGCAGGATCTGCCCTTGACAAAGCCGAACTGGGTAGGATCTAGTGTCTGTAGGTCCCCAATGTCTTTGTTTATGAGCTCCATGATGATCCTCTCCATAGTCTTGCAATCCTTTCATATTGGAAAGGCCTCAGGATTAGCTAGAGAAGGTCAGTATATCACTGTAATTAAGAGGGTTGGGAATTGGTGTTTGTATGCCTTTTTGAATTATCTAAGATAATTAGATTATTTCTTTTTGTTTCAAATATATTTTAAATGGTCATTCTGGGACATTTTAACATTTCCAGGGTGATTAGGGAGCAGCTATTCAGCCTAATGGGTTAAAATTATGTCTGGATCCTTTTTACCTACAAAGTGATTTGGAAAGGTTTCCTGGTCCTAAAGTGTTCTCAGCTTTTGTCTTGTTTGAAGGATCTGATTCATGTAATTTGCATACCTCAGGTAATTGTTTTGCACCTTGGAGGTAATGATGTGGGCCTACTGCCAAAGAGGCAACTCTTACCAGACATTTTTAAAATATTATTGTGCATAAAAAATAGATGCAAAAGGGCCATTGTCTGCTGGTCAGTTATGATTTGAAGACTGTCCTGGCCTTATTCTATTCCTCCTAGAATTTTGGGAAGCTGTCTGAAAATTGCTAACCATTGAGTGTGTCAAGCAGCCCAGGCATTAAGTTACTGTGTTATTGAGCATCCAGACTTGCAAGACAGAGACCCTATTTGGTTTCATTCAGATGGTTCATCTATCTGATCTGAGACTTTACCTGCTCTATTTGGACTTTTTCTTGGGTGTACAGGAAATTTTATCACAGTCATGAATATTATTAGTATGTTCTTAGTTATGTAGCATATTGCGTTCCAAGGAAAAGGGGGGACAGGCTTTGCCTGGTGGCTTATGGAGGCAGGATTTTTCTCCCCCCTTTCCAGGTCATAAAATGGGCTTCTATATGTTTATTGTAGAATATGAGTGGGTGTCTATCTAGGATTTTGTTTGGGGAATATATAGATAACAGTTTTGGTATTTGCTGGAGTGGACAGAGCTCTTATGTCACCCAGTCATTCATGGTTCCATGGTGTTGGAAATTTCATGGCATAATCATTGTCCTGCAATGTATTCAATATGGTAGTTTCAGTCAAGAAGGCTGCAAAGAAAAACTGGTGTTTGCTGTATTTGGTGGATCTGGGACAAAGTAAACAGATATTTTGAATGTTATCCTATAGATTCATTTATGTTTTCATTTTATATACACTGTAAGGACACATTATAATCACAGCCCCACATCATCCCTCCTGTCATTGTTGTTGTTATTCCCCTACAACTGTACAAGCCCATCACAACCTGTGCCATATACTAAAAACAGAAATATTATGTACAGCCACATATAATTTTTTTTCTATAAAACCATAATTCCTTTAAATAGTCTTCAAATAAAGGTGGGATGATTTAACTGGGTTAAAGTAATGTATCATTATACATGGTTCCTGGCTTTACTACCCTTTTCTAATGCATGTATGAGTTTATTAAAGAAGCAAATAAGCTTGAAAAATACAATTAGGCAGGTGTGTAGATGTTTATCAATCGATTAAGGTAGGCAGTGAAATCAGGCAAATAATTTATATACTTTGCTATTATACATTGAAGCACATCTACTGTATTACAGACCTGCTTCTAATCACTCTTCCACATTTAAATAAATGCAGATTGATAACTTCCTTGCTGAATAGTGGAGATGGGGTAGAGATTAAAGTCCTTTTCATTATTAACTTGCAGTATTCATCTAGAAAATTTAAACTACTTTTTTTTGAAGAAGCAGTGGTCCAGACCCACATCGTACACCTAAAGTTGTTCCACAGTAAAATTCCATTATCCTTCTGTTCCAGAATGGTAAACATGATATGAAAGTAATTTGCTTGACATTCCCTATATTTTTTATAAAAAGAAAACTAGTCTTATAAGCCATAGGACATTCAGCTATTTGACTCATAATGACTGTTTCAAATTAAGTCTCCTACATGGCAGAAATCATTTGCCCATCTTTATCACGCCCACCACATATGATGAGTATAGTAAACTGACCTCTGCAAGGTGCAAAGTGTTTACATAATACGTCACTGTTAAAATAAGTAACAAAGGGCCACAGCTCCAAAGGCAAACCAAAACTTTAATCTGTGAGCACTTTCATTCACTCAAATCAAATGAACTTCTTCAGACAAATTCAAACAGTAAAACCCCTCCTTATATAACCAAGAAATCACAAGACCAATAAAGTGCATTACAAGTTTAAAACTGATTGTTAAAAGGCATATACATATTTATAAAGATATTTGCATATACTTTAAAATAATTTTTAAGCACAAAGTGGAGAATTATTAATATATAAATATATAAAAAACAATCAAAAAGGTGCATCCATACAAACCTATAAGTACATAAAATATTATATTATCTTTTAAGAACATTCTATACTGAATTTCATAAATTCATTCAGTGTAATAAACTTTTAAGTTTGAGTAAACACATAACAGAACACTGCTCATTAAGGCCTGGATAATTATGCGCATTTAAGGTAAGTTGCCACCATAACTCTTGTCTTTCGAGTAAAAGGGATGTATGCCCACCTCTAGGGCCCTCCATCACCTGGTCGATCACCTTAAATTTCAAGTGGTGTCCAGGGTTATCCCTAATGTGGTTGGCCAAATCATTATTTTCTCTGTTTCTATTTATACTATAAATGTGTTCATAGATTCTTTCTTTGAAACTATGATCATTTTTTCCAATATAAAATGCCAGACAGAGTTGACATCTTGCCAAATATACCACACTTTTAGAGTTACAGTCATATCTAGCAGTGAGTGAAAAATGCCTGTAGCAATATGAAATTCAGTATAGAATGTTCTTATAAGATAATATAATATTTTATGTACTTATATGTTTGTATGGATGCACCTTTTTGATTGTTTTTTATATATTTATATATTAATAATTCTCCAGTTTGTGCTTAAAAATTCTTTTAAAGTATATGTAAATATCTTTATAAATATGTATATGCCTTTTAACAATCAGTTTTAAACTTGTGATGTAATGCATTTTATTGGTCATGTGATTTCTTGGTTATATAATGAAGGGTTTTACTGTTTGAATTTGTCTGAAGAAGTTAATTTGATTTGAGTAAACGAAAGTGCTCACAGATTAAAGTTTTGGTTTGCCTTTGCAGCTGTGGCCCTTTGTTACTTACTTTATTAGTGCTTTATATGTTGTTTTTTCGCTGGTCATTTCATTTGTTAGGGCATGGCTAATGAAGGTGAACTTAATACCCCTAATTTGTTCTCAGAAACACAAAATGAGAACAATGTTGCTGCATCTATAACAAGCCTTACAAGGATTGTACAAACTTTATCACAGAAAGTGGATGACTTGAATGGCAGGCCGTTGGTTAATGAGACTAATGGAAGAAGGAATGTGCAAACAATACTCAATGTGAGTTTATCAAATGTGGGTTCATCTTCTGTTACTGAACTGCCTAGGCTGCACATGGAACAAACATCCACCACTGAATTACGTTATATAGAGCTAACCATGACCTACAGCCAAATGAAAGACTGAGTTATAACGTGCATGGAGGTGAACTGCCACGGAGACTTATTGGAGTTCCAGAGCTACGGGAATGGTTGTAGCAAGATTTTTCCCTTGGGCTACAACAGGATAATTCTAATGCTACAGTGGAACAACCGGTCAGTGGCACTGATATCAGGACTGTATTGAAGCAGTTTGATACAAGTTTGCTTAAATATAGAAAGACTCAGTTGGAAATAGTGTACCTAGAAGAATGTCTAAAAAGTGAACAGGTACCAAAAGGGTTAAGGTATTGTCCCTATCCAATGGGGGTTATACCAAACTACCAATTTCACTTTGAACTGGTGTCATTTTTAAACCAACAGGGGCTTAGCTTAATGAAAATGATGATATCTAGTTATAAAAAAGAACATGCTGAGCTGTTTAATGAACTGTTAATGCTGGAGGATAGCATTAAAACCAACACTGAGTTTGATAGATACAAATTTGAATACAATAGAACTTTTGAGTCCATTGATGCCTTGATATTAAAATATAAAGCTACAAAAATCAAGAAACTACAGAGAGATCTTGATGACTACACTAATGGGCTGGCTTTCCCACACCCAAGAATGCCCATCAAAAGTAGCAAAGCCCCTGTAAACCAACCTAGATTCCTGTCCCAGAGACATCCCATACTCTGGAATAAACTACCTATCTATATCAAACAATGCTCCTCATTAGCACTCTTCAAGAAAAATCTTGATGATTGGATGGGAAATAGGAAATTCACCCCGGGGATCACCTCGGTGGCTATGCTCGACAGTGGCACAGGAAAATAATTTTCTTGGGTGGCAAACGGCAGGGTACCTTTTTGGCTGGGCTTGTATAGGCCCCAGGGCCGATAGCTTAGGACCTACCTATGAACCTATAAACCACAACGCTTTGTTAATATTAATATGCATGAGGAGGCTAAAGCAGATCCACCCACTAGTGACATCACTGGTGATGTCACTGAACCAGAGGAACAGGAAGGGACAAGCCAGCCAAGAAGAAGTGAGCGTTTGCAAGGGAGAAACATCAGTGGAGTTTCAGGGGAACAAAGTTTTCATGATTCTACCTACAACAATGGTCAAATGCAATGAGGAGGCACCAAAAAGAAGGTGAAATCACGGAAAAACAACCACTACAACAAATGGAGATAGTAGCAAACTGGGAAGTACAGCTTGAAGAAAATGAGCATGGAACTGTTATTTGTGGTGAAGAAAACAACCACAGTGAAGCAGCTGTTACTTTTGGTGAGGAATACAACAGTGAAGCAGCTGGACATCCTGTTATTCAAACTAACCAGCAAGGTGACTTTAATATATTTAACTTTACTACTGTGACTATAGAACCTAATTTAATTGAACTTTTAGCAAGGGGATTGACATTTATACCAACGCCGAAAGCAAATATAGGCACTGTACTGATGGACTTTAAGCTCTACATACGTAAATTAAATTTACAGCTTTTATTTCATGGTTGTGAAATGAATAATGTGAATGAAAACAGGGTTCCTAGTACTTTTAACCCACCCTTGCATCCCACACTAGCACTTTTTGAAAAAAATATATGAAATTGATTTTAGAAATAAATTAAAGGGCTCTTATGCTCATGGGGGATTGCAAAAGAATATGACTAATGTACTGAAGAGCTCAACTTTTTAACTGTGGATGTAAAAGACCATTACACAGTCATCCCCCACAATTTAGGAATTGAATGGGTGGTAGATGTGTTAGTAGAAAGAGGTGCCCCAGCAAATGGAACTAAATGCTTTGAGGCTTGCCAGCATCAGAGTCATGAAGCCAGACAAGGGTGGGGGGTAGTATTTATGGCTAAGGATGATTATAACTGTAGAGTGGAGGAAATGCTGAAACAGGTTATGTCTTTAAATGAAATTAAATAATACAGGTTACATTAATGATTTATTTATTTGCAGTCAAATAGACTTGAATATATTTAAATATTTAACAACATCAGCATCTATCACACCTGCTATCTTTGGCACTCCAAAGATTCATAAGAATCTGCCTAACCCTCCTCTATGCCCCATAATTGATGGGATAAATTAAGCCACATATGCTTGTGCTAAGGTGGTTGATGCTATCTTGAAAAAATATGTAACAATGGAACACCAAATTTGTAAGGACCCTGGTCATTTTAAGGGACATGAATAATCAGAAATGTAATGAAGAGCTCAACTTGTTAACTGTGGATGTAAAAGACCATTACACAGTCATCCCCCACAATTTAGGAATTGAATGGGTGGTAGATGTGTTAGTAGAAAGAGGTGTCCCAGTAAATGAAACTAGATTAGTTGAAGAACTAATATACATCATTTTGCAGAACATTTTTTTCATGTTTAACGGTACATACTACCTACAGAAAAGGGGAGTAGCTATGGGGTCCCAATGTGGTGTTAGTTTCGCCAACTTTGTTATGGCCTTCTAGGAGCACCATTTTGTGTTTACCAGAAGTAACATCAAAGATAAAATCATGTATTATACACGATTTTTGGATGATATATTTATGATCATAAATGGAGATGAAACTACGGCTAAGGAAATAGTGGATGAGATGAATGCCAGCACAACCTTTCTGGAATTCACATCCAATTTTGATAGCCTAAAGATTGCTTACTTGGATATGGAATTAACTAAGGACATTTTAGGGGGATGCTACTTATCTAAAATTCATAGAAAGCAAACCTACTCAACCTCATTTTTACAGTACACAAGCTGCCATCAACAATACCAGAAAAAATTTATACTCAAAGGTCAGCTGGTTAGGGCAGCATGGATGATCACCTTGGATAGAGAATTCATGCGGGAATGCAATAATTTGAAACAAATGTTTGAAAGAAGGGGCTACCCAGAAGTGTTACTGCAGAGACTCATAAAAGAAGTCCAAATAAAAAGAAGGGAGAGGCACTTCTCACCCATTTTGGGACCACCAGCCTTATTAGCTCATATGCTTAGCCCTGCCACCACTGAGGATAATATTGCTGACATAAATATGCCAATGCACAGTAATAACAATAGGGATATGAATGGATACATTGTCAGCTTAATTACTACATATACACCTTATGGTGAGTCCATAAGGGGCACCCTGTTAAAAAAACTGGTGTATCCTTATGGGAGACACAGATCTTAGATATAAATTGGGCGCCCTACCAGGAGTTGTGTATAGAAAAGGAGCTAACTTAAAAAATATATTGGAGAAAGAGCATAAATTGTACGACAGGTAATGGTGAAATGTGAAGCTTGTGCCTATTGCAGGTACATAGACATAGGTAGGGACTATACAATTGCTAACAGGCATTTTTCACTCACTGCTAGATATGACTGTAACTCTAAAAGTGTGGTATATTTGGCAAGATGTCAACTCTGTCTGGCATTTTATATTGGAAAAAACAATCGTAAGTTCAAAGAAAGAATCTATGAGCACATTTATAGTATAAATAGAAACAGAGAAAATAATGCTTTGGCCAACCACATTAGGGACAACCCTGGACACCACTTGAAATTTAAGGTGATTGACCAGGTGATGGAGGGCCCTAGAGGTGGGCATACATCCCTTTTACTTGAAAGGCAAGAGTTATGGTGGCAACTTACCTTAAATGCGCATAGTTATCCAGGCCTTAATGAGCAGTGTTCTGTTATGTGTTTACTCAAACCTAAAAGTTTATTACACTGAATGAATTTATGAAATTCAGTATAGAATGTTCTTATAAGATAATATTTTATGTACTTATAGGTTTGTATGGATGCACCTTTTTGATTGTTTTTTATATATTTATATATTAATAATTCACTTTGTGCTTAAAAATTCTTTTAAACTATATGTAAATATCTTTACAAATATGTATATGCCTTTTAACAATCAGTTTTAAATTTGTGATGTAATGCATTTTATTGGTCATGTGATTTCTTGGTTATATAAGGCGGGGTTTTACTGTTTGAACTTGTCTGAAGAAGTTCATTTGATTTGAGCGAACAAAAGCGCTCACAGATTAAAGTTTTGGTTTGCCTTTGGAGCTGTGGCCCTTTGTTACTTATTTTATTAGTGCTTTATTTGTTGGTTTTTGCTGGTAAATACATCATTGTGACTGAAATAATGTATAAAATGGAGATGAGATGAATCCTCTAGCCTTGTTCCCTCTGCAAGGTGCAAAGTGTTTATATAAATACATCACTGTGACTGAAATAATGTACAAAATAGAGATTAGATGAATCATCTAGCCTTGTTATTTCCTCTATAATAGCAGAAAATTATATTAGCTGAGATTCAGCAAAGCATCCCTTATTAAATTATGAACCATACCAATATTAGAATGTTCACACAGAAAATGTCATGGAAGTGGCTCAAAATTCAAACGGGCAGTATGTAAAGTAAAAGGAATACATGGAGTACAAGCTCCCTTTTTTATTTTCATGTTAACAATTATTTTATTTTTTCTTTCTTTATCACTTTGCCATCTGTCTGTCTGTTTGTATGTTTGATTGTTTAATTTATTGTTAACCAGGTAATTGGACTGATCCAAAATAGATTAATTTCAACAACAGTCTCAAAGATACAACACAAATCAAGAAAGAAGAAATCAGGATATCATTACATTTCAAATGAAATAAACACAAAATAGTTTCAAAGTAAATGTGGAGATCCAAAAGTAAAATACCAAAACAGCAAAAAAAAAAAAAAAAATCTGAAATAAGTATATATGTGGGCACACACAGTCAATTAAACCACAAAACATGTACAGTACTTTACAGCTTTTATTGTTACTACTTTCTTGAAGCGAGAAAAGATTATTAAGGAAGATGAATAAATAAGAAATGCAACCCTGGAAGAAAATATTTAGATATGTATTTAGTTAAGTAAATATAAAGGAGGATGCACAATGAAGAAAACTTTATGAAAAATGTGAGAAAACAGAAGTTATAGAAGATTATTTGATTAACTTAAGATACATATCAATTTCTGAGGCAGACATAACACTTTCTTTTCTAGGGTGTGTTCTAATTTTCTTTGAATTTGCACCATAAATATTTCACTGGGGAGTAGATTGTATTATTTACTTATTTATTCATTTGCTGGAAATATCCAAATGGATAATTGTATCCATTTTCAGTGGAGATCCAGGAAGAAAGCTCAATGCAGACTAATGCAAATAATAATACACATGTACAGTAATACACATATACCATCATTAACACAAGATAAATACAGTATCAAGTAGCACTGAAATGTGATGTTATTAAAAATGTCAGAGCAGAAAAATTTAAATAGTGGATAAAGAAGAAGAAAGAAGAGAGGAGAGATAAGAAAAAGTATTTGTTAGAGGTAACAAGTGGGGTCGATGTGGCAGGTATGAGAAATAAAAACAAGATTAAGAGTAAAACAAATAAAAGTAATTGAAATAAAAGGAAGGAAAAGGAGACACAGGCTGTATGCAGATATCAGAGGAGAAGGAGCTAAAAGTTCAGCCAGGAGAATGGCAAGTGCAAAGCCAGGAGCCCAAGAAGAATTCCTCTAGTTTCAGATTAAATAAATGAATGTCATATATTGTCCTGATTGTTGCAGTGATCATATTCCAGTCTTTTGCTACACAGTGAGAGTACAGACAATGGTCACAGTTTTTTGGAATGCTTAAAGATATCAAGCAGATTTTTTTGTCAGAAGATCAAAGTTGACATGTTGGAATGTCATGGCAGAGAACTGTATTTGTAGCTGGGCATGAAGTGGTATTAAATATAATTCTGTGTGTTGAGACATTGGGTATAGTTTACTGGGTGGGATAATTCTAGACAGTTTATCAAGTTTTTAGTGCAGAACAGTGATGTGTTGTGTGACTTGTATTAGCTGAAAATCTAGCTGCATTGTTAGAGCACTGTTTAGTTTAAGTTTTAGGGTGGCCTGGATATTAGTCCAGGAAGATCTCATAAATTATGTGCAAAGGTTGAGAATGCATGGTTGGTAGAAAAAGGGAGTTTACAGATCATATGGGCATGGCAACAGAGATGTTATGATGTACTCTTCCTGCCAATCTGTGCCTTAATAAAGATGTACTATCACTGTATAAAGTTTAGTAAATAGAGCAGATAAGAAGTAAGCGAGGACATTCTTTTACATGGAGGTAGATGGTTCAATGGAGAGTGATTACAGTTTAAGGAAGAAAATATTCCACTTCATCTTTTCCAAAAGGTCAAAAAGTGGATGAAGCATCAAATTTTGTGGGAGAGATTCTGAAGGTCATTGAGTTTTTTGGGTCTATACTTTATGTTCAACGTCTGAAAACTTCGAATCTCATATGATCGACTCCATATGAGCGAAGTTTTCAAACATCGAACATAAAATATAAATAAACTAAAAATAAAAAAAAACTACCTGAACCCCCATACCCCCGCTACTTAAATATACCAATTCTGAGATCGCACTACATTGAAGGGAAGGTAAATATTCCCTACGGAGATCTCTGTTGCGATGTCCAGTGTTTGAAAACTTCACTCACATGATGTCAATCATATGAGATTCAAATTTTTCAAACTTCCAACTTATAATATATACCCATGTTTTTTTTTAATGGAGGAATAGGTGATTAGTTGTAACTGATATTCTAATTATGGTTGCAAGATGTTTTTCTTATAGGTGCATCATGTTTAGAGTAAACCAAGAACAATAAATGAAGCAAAAAAAATGCACCATTGAGTAGCCAGCTAACGATCCAGTTTATTAACCAAACACTGAGTGCTTTTATCCCTCTACAATGGGAACTTCATCAGATTGTGATAAAAATCAATAAACAGTCATACTAAATACCTAACAAACAGCTCCAATTGGTTAAAAATTCACCAGCGACAGGCCAGTTTGTAACCAGTAATTCACACATAAAAAGTGGTCCATTTAAAAAGTTAAAATGAAGTATATTAAAAGTATATTTACTTGAAATCTCTTATTGTTTTTAAATTTAAAAAAAGTACTTATATATGCTTGTTATGCAATATTTTATAACACTGATAAAATATATTTCTTTGTTTATAGTACATGTCAAAATAAAATAACATAACAAACCATCTCAAAGCCTGTCATCTTTCTCTTTTAGAACTGGAACTATGGACATGGATTCATTCAACCCCGTGGGCAAATTAGCCGCTAACCTCAATTGCCACTGTAACTCCTTTCTATGTAAAAGATTTTTCCAATCTCCTGTCCTGAGATCTACATTGATGGTTTTCAGTATACCAAATGTAAACTTACTAAAGTTATCATATACTAAAGAATGTTTGAATAAGGCATTGATCTCCTTTTTGTTCTTGTTGTCATAGGTGTGTTCATATATCCTATTTTTAGGAATTCTAAAACAAAAGAATAATCAAAATCAGTTAGCAAAGAAATGAATGAAATTTTAAGTCAACCTCCGTGATAAACTCGTACAAAAAATATGCAACTAAATTTTAATTTAAGTGCACTGAAGTCATCATCCTGATCTATCAGCTTGTGTTAGTTACACAAATGTTGGATTCCCTTTAAATTGCATTCACTATTAGTCAAACCAATACCTCATTATAATATTAAAGATCAATACATCACAATTTAACAAATAAGCTCTGTATTTTCCTCTCTACAACTTGTGTTAATTTATAGTTGACTAGGCCTCTTAGGATGGCTAGAGTTTGCCTGTCTAAAATGTATCCCTTTCAAACAAGAAGTAGTAATTCATAAATAAATAATCAAAATATATTTTCCTGTCTGCAAGCCACCATTTCTTCCTGCAAACAGTGAAAGATGGAGGTAAAAAGTAGAATGTAAATCAAAATAAATATTCCCTTACCAAGCAGTTGCACAGTCATTCATAAACCAACACAGAATTGTTTCTGAGAAATTATGTATGATCTGATTTGGTGTTTTATCTAACCATTATCATGGTAGATTCAGAAAAGAAATACTCTTTAAGTAAATATTTGAAGATTTTAATAGCTTCTAATCATTTATCTTTATTTTATAGCAATTACATTTGCATTATATAACTATGAAATCCTGTATTGATATAATTATCAGCAAATAGGACAACTTGCAATCAATTAATATAAAGAAATTCATTTAAAAATAGATGCTGTGCTTTAATGTCAGAAAACAAATCAACCTAATGATTTTCCTCTATGTTTTACTTCTTCAAAATGGAATCCTATGATATTGTTGCATGCAGTACATATTTTATCTAATGACAGGATTTGTGGTATGGGTTAATCAAAGGTTCTAATTTAAGGTTTGTATGATAATGAAATATAACTTATTATGTCAGCAAACAAAAGTTTACAATACTTACAATTGTTAGCTCCAGTGCCCAATTTCAAAAGACTTGCTCTCAGTGTAAGTAATCACTTAAACTGATAGCAGGCTGAGAGCAGGCATTTTGGAATCTAGACCCTGCAGTAAACCTGTTTATAGATATGCCTGACACGAAAATAAGTCACTCACACTGTGTGCAGGCCTTGTAGAATTGGGACAGACTCACACTGAGAACAACTCTTTTGGAATCTGGCCTCCGATTGTTTGTCATAGCAATGTTTTTTATAGTTACATTATCTAGGTGTTGTAAAGCCACTTTTATCTCAATTGTATGCAATAAAGCTTACTGTTGAAATTTAACATAAATAAAGAACAAATGTAAAAACAGATGCTTGTGTCACATTAGGATAATAGCTAATGGAACTGGTGGGATATGATTACCATTTTCAAGTAATACATCTTAAACATGTAAGGCTTACATTTCATGACAAACACTAGTTCTTATTAACACTTGGATTTTACAGACTGTATACATACAGTAGTAAAATGTACCTATAGTGCTGGGTTCTCAGAAGTAGAAAATGTATTTTCACTAATAATTAAATTAATTGTGAGATGCATCACTCATATAGTATCTTAGATGAATGGTTGCTTGCCACTTCTTTTTACTATGTCAGGTATTTCACTGGAGTCCTGCTTGAATACTACCCTTATGAAAGAGGGCTGCCCTTGAATATCTACTGTTTGGACACTTTTTCAATACTTCACATTGGTGTACAGCAAATATGGGTTTGATAGCTATATTTTATTGCACTTAAATCATGCAGTACAACATTGACAGCTTATTGCTGAAATGACAGTTGAATGCAGAGTTTGTCAATATGTTTTCAGCTGACATTTACTTATAGCATGCAGAAGTAACTCATTTCTGTATTTTAAATTCTGGAATGTAAAAATAAGTTATGACTGGCTGCTATAAGTAACAAACACTATTTAAATTTGCTAAGTGTAAACGTGTTTCCCTGAACCTAACCTTAAAATTCCGGTCATAGCCTTAAAACTCCTTCTGTAACCATAATTCTAAAGCTCTGTACTTTTCCCTAATCCTAAAACCTCCCTAATAATATTACTCCATTCCTAACCTTAACCCTAAAACTCTGTCCTTAATCATATAACTCTGAATATACCCTTAAAACTCTTAAGCTAAAAGTAAAAGTGTAACCCAAACATAAAATTGTTCCCAAATACAGTAAAGAGAACTGCAATGCATGTGCCTTTCATTTTTACTCAAAATCAGCATACACTGCTTTCTTTCTTTGCATAACTAACATTTAAACTCCTCCATAGAGCCTCTAAGCTGTATGCTATAAATAACCATGGCCAACTTTCATAGCATGTAGCATAACTGGTTAATGTACAAATGGACAAATATATGAAGTAGTACTTCTAAATCTTTATCTTATTAATGTTTATACTGTAACTGCTCTTGCTATTAAGTCCACTCCCTAAAGACTGAAGACCACACAAAGTAGGTGATTTCAAATGAAGTGTTGACACTGATATTTTCAGCATTTTCTGAGATCTTCAGTAAATTAGGAGCTGGAAGAAATCCTGCTATTGCTAACTGTAGTGCAAACAGTAAAGCATTACATTTGAAAAGGAAAGTTTCACAAAATATAGTACTTGTTTTCAGATAGTTTCTTATATGTTGATGACACATACTGGCCTTTATATAGTACCACTACTGTTCAATATGGTCATACAGAACAGTTTTCTATTTCCTTCTAGTGATGTTTTATATTCTGTCATTCCAATTTTTGTTGATAGCATACATTTTACTGTATCTTGCTTGCTACATTTGCTATTTGAATTTTTAATTTTCTTTATGACTAGCATTTACAGTGATATTAAAATAGTATTAAATATTGTAGAGTGCTAGATTCATTTATGTATCCTTTGTTGACCAGGTTAGTCCCATTAAGCTAGTAGCCTAGATCCAGATCTAAAGTAGTATTTATACTATGAGGGAAATTTGGCCAGGGTATCAGGGACTTCCCACACTTGTAGTTGTGAGTTGGACCCATTTTTCATAAGTGCTATCTGTTTCCATTCCAGGTACAATGGCAACTCAGAGAAACCAGGAGGCAGGCACAGAGTGAAGCAGACAATGGAGTGTTGAGAGAAATGGAGGAGAAAGCCAATATCAAGACCACAGAATATGTGCAGTATTCTGAGGAGATGTTTCAAGGAAATCTCTTTAATGGAGATGAGTCAGCAAATTATGGATATATAATTACAACCCTCCAGTTGGTCGGGTTGCAGGATATTTATTTAAAGAAATTGTGATGCAGAGTTAGCCAAAATGTGAAGTAGATCTTTCCTGGGAGGGGGGGGTAATTATGGAAAAAAATACAAAAGAAGGATGCAGAAACAATCCTGAAGAATACTGGTGAGATGGAAAAGAAGCCATATGCAGAGAAAATAAAAGCAGACAAAAGTGGAGTAGCAGATAAAACAAATACAGAAGAAAATTAAAAATGGAAATACATGGTAAGTATTCAAAGTAAAGAAGATAAAGAAATGGAGAGGGATAAAGTATATTACAATTTATTAGCTCCTTTTGGTGTAAAAGCACATCAGGTAATAGCATTTATTAATATTTAAAAAGAGACATTTTATGACATTATATCTGAGGATGTGTTTTCAATTAAAAATATTTTTGGAGAATATGAAAAAATGAAAATCTGTAAGCTATGGAATCTTTATGTGATAAAATCATTTAACAGGTCAACAAAAAATAAAATTCATGTAAAATTTTGAACAGAAGTAGAAGCAGAGACTTTGAAAGGACATTTGAAAATATTATAAGTACTAAACATTGCAAATGATTATGATAAAAGGAGTATATGGACTGGTGGATGAGATTGCAATAGTGTGTTAAAAATAGAATGAGAAATATTATACATATACCAAGTATGATAAATGTGGAGGGGAATATGGGTGTCAGAAAATACTGGGGAAAATCCAAAACATTTTTTTTGGAAAAAAGGACATTTGATAAGTAACTGTGATAAAAGAAAATGTTCTAAATGTAGCAAAGTGCATAAAGAAAGGAAATGGCGTAAGAAAAATGTTAGACATTATAAGATGTGGTAAGTTAAAACTTTGGGACAGAAATCATGGAATTACAAAAGGGATATGTATTGAACTGAAATATATTATTTTATAGTATCAGAAGGTTTAGTTATAGGAAAAGGGGAGGTATATGAAACAGGATTTTGTGATCATCTTGCAATAAAGGAAGGCAATGAATATATAAAATTAGTCAAAGGAATAAAAATGATAAATAAATAAAAAATGGAATGAAGAAGGAAAGAGATTAGTAATACAAGTATAGAAAGATCCTATTACTATGAGAGCATTTTATAAAAAAAAACTGGAGGGTGGATGCTATTTAAGGAAAATATAAAAATGTTTTTACTTGCAGTGACAATATGATGTGAGAAAAGTAGAGAAAGAAAAATATAAAAGAAAATATAATTGGAAGATTAGAACATAATGATATAAAGTACTTTGAAAAACAAACAAAAAAAACTATGTGAAAGAAGTCAAGAAAAATACAAGAACTGTTAGTTAAGAAAAAATATTTTTTAAAAGAAAAAGGGAAGAAGTATTAAGTTACTTAGGCTGATTAGTAAGGAAAGATGGAAGTATACTGAGAGAAATAAAAAAATATATAAATGCAGAAGTAGAAAGAATTCAGGAAAAATATGATGAATAGTGTAGTACAATATGCACAATATTTTTAAGGAAAAAAGTGGGTAGTGAAAATAACATGGAAAGTAAAATAATTAACAGAAAAAGAGAATAAGGAGTTGGAAAAGGAGATTTCTTTATATGAGGTAGGTAAACTATTAGGACAAACTGAGTATAGATTGTGCTGAGGACAAGATGGAATAGGATATGTATACAAATTTAATGCAGTTGAAAAAATATATATTTTTAAGATTTTGAATGAATGGTTAAATGAAGATTATATGTTTAAATAATTATGTAGTGAAATACTTAAAATACTTAAATCCATAAGGAAGAAGGAAGATAGAAGACAGTTAAAAACAGGAGACTGATAGTATTGAATAACAATAAGTGTAAGATCTTTAGGAAAATAATGCAAAAGAGATTTGAAACTAAAATGGAAAATATTATGGAAGATAGTGTGTATAGTATAAAGGGGAAGGGTTGTCAAGAATTAATAATGATAGTAAGAGAAACTGTAGATGATATTGTGAATAGAAAAGAAGTGAATATTATGATGGGAGACCTTAATAAGGCATTAGATGCAACTGGACATGAAATCTTATGGGTAATAATGAAAGCATATAAGTAGAAAGTTAGGAAGTTATGTATGTCAGCATATAATAATAATAATAATAATAATAATAATAATAATAATAAACTAAAAATATGTGTAAATGGTTGGTTAAGCCAAGCAGTACACATGAAAGTGGGGTAAGACAGAGATGCCCAATGAGTTCTATACACTTTGCATTAGTTATGAATGTGATAGCATGTGAAATAAATTATAAAATGAAGGAAGTGGGGTATATAACACCTGAAGGGTTAATAATTTCATTCATGTTAACATATGCAGATGCTGTTATAATAATTGCAAACACAAAATTTGGATAAAAGGAGCAATAATTTGCACAAAAGAGTGTCTAGTGGGGAGGGAGATGGCTTTAAGTAAAGAGGAAAGTAAAGGTTTGGGTGATGTAGTAAATATAGGCCCTGGGATTCAATAATGCCTACACTAAGTGTACACTGTTCTGAGTAAACAGACAACACAGACATATCTCACAGCTTCTTCCTCCTAATTTTAGTTTTGCTACTGATATTCTTGCTGCTTAAATATTGACAGAGATTCATAAAGGTTATAACAAAGTGTAGACTACATGTCCACTTAGTGTAATCTTTTTGAATGACTATAAAGCACAAAAATGTGATAGGAATGTTTTTGAATAAATATCCCCCTGGATTTACTAATCTTCTCTTATACTGCCGCTTCCATGCAGGACTAGATTAGTCCTGCACAGGAGGATGGCAGCACGCCATGCATATTAATGAAGGTGTGCTGCCTGAACTCCTAATGCTACACGGAACGTGGACGAGTACAGGGGGTGTGTCTGAGAGCAGAGCTCTCAGAATAAACATGCCCCTGCAAAGGAGAGCAGAAGAATGTGTAAATAAATGAGCAAGACTGCTCATAAGTGTCCACATATCCCCAAAAACAGTCCTCATGTGTTCAACAGCAACAGTACAGTCAAATAAAACAAAGAAACCCTTTTATTATTTTTTTTTTTTAAAAAACCTGAGTACAGCTAACCATAGGTGCATGGGTTTCCCAATCGCTTAGCTACGGTGAAAGTAGCTGAAAAGGCTGAAGAGGATAACACGGAATATATATGCAAATAAAACAGCACAGTAATAGTGTAGTGGTTAGAGCATCTGCTTAATAAACAGTCATTCCTGGTTCTAGTCCCACTGTAGCACATATCATTTTCCATGTGAAATCTGTATATGAACATATTTTTACATCTTATTGCTGTATAATCTACATAATAACATTTAAATGTGAACTGGAGTACTGCATTAAATGCACATGTGAAGTGTCAGTGTAATAATGAATAAGGCACTAGTAAGCATGTTTAAGCACAAATAAGCAGTAGTAAGCATATATAAGCACTAGTAAGCATGTTTAATTGCATTTGCATGGGGTTAAGCATTGTCTACTCAGATTAAGCAAAGTAAAAGATAACTGAGTTTAAGAAACTGTAACTGGAGGTTAGCAATGCTTACCATCATGCAAACCTGTACAAACCCGCTTACAACTGCTTTCAAGTGCCGTAATCACTCTGGATGCAATGGCCCATGTTCTGCCCAGCAACAAAATAAACTGCCTCTGCAAGGCTCAAACTCAAGACCCTGTACAATATAGTCATAGTAGTTAATCACTAAGCCATCATAGCAATAGATGTGCATGAGGTATCAGCAAGCTAATTCTCACCACAGGAAAATCAAACCAAACATGTGAACTGAATCCATGTACGGTGCAAAGTGGTATAACCTGCTACATAACATAAATATGTGAACTGGAGTACTGTAGTAAGGCCAGATGTGAGGTGTTATTGCAATAAAGTGTTGAAGTTCCCAGGACCCCATACAGCATATGTACACATGAATCAAGGATACAAGACACATATATAACATGTAATGAAGAAGACATCAATGCCAAAAGGCAAATATCATGCAAATTGAATATTAAGTACTGCTAAGCATTGCACAGCACTGCTACCCAGACTACTGGCAGGATACTACCAGAGGGAGAAACAGTGTCAACCTGCAAAGTCTAATCTTAAACAAACACATGTTTATCCCTAGCAGAATGACCCCAAAATGTCTGCTAAAAAGAGTCCTAGGGGTAATATACCATGCCTTACAGGTAAGCAAAGAAGGATATGTATGTTTGCGGACTGAATATGTGGGAACCCTGAAGATCCATGGGGTCAGACAATGGACATAATGTGTCCTGGGAAGTGGAGAGTGGGCAATGCGTAGTGGAATTGGATAGAACCTGTAGGAAGGATGACTGATGTGGAGGAGGGAGGGAGGGAGGGGGTGGAGGGAATGATGGGTAAGACATTATGGGCGGAGGTGTGCTGGGGTTGGATGGACCACTTCTAATGGGACCACCCATGGATGGAAGCGAGAAAAGAGGGGGGGAACAGGAAGGTTCAGAACAGAAATACAAAGAAGTAAAATAAAATGAAATATATAATTTTAACTATGTTTATCATATGCATTTTAGATATTTGTTAAACATTAAATATATATTTTTTATCATTTGATATTTATTCATTGAATAATACATTATGTTTTATCAAATATTTTTTTATGGGGAATAGATACTTTCATACTATTTACTATTTATATTTACATTTATATTTATATTCATATAAATTTTAGACACTTATATATCAGACTGATACACAGAAAGTTTGACAAACACACATTTCATACATTATACTCTACAACATCTTACATATATTTGATTCAATAGACAACCACTATGAAATATTTTATTATTAATTTTTAAAATATACAAATAAACTTTTGTTGTCGTATATATTATATTTTGTCAATGCTTGTGTTTTACGAAAATATGCATACGTAAAACTATTGTTTTGTGTCTTTAAATGCAGTTTGTTTAATTAAGTTGTTTAATTAAATTAAATTAAGTCAATTAATTAAGGTATAAAAACTTGGTTGCACAGAGCCACTTTATTCTGCTAAAGTTTCCCATGTTGGAGATGAAAGCAAATTTTTAATTCTTTTGTATCGCTAAAATAAACCTTATATATACTATCTAATTTTGTATGTTTTTGGACTACCTGTGGATTACCATCGTGGGACAGCCTTCATTGGATCCTGTACTACTGGGGAAACTGCGTTTTATTGGTTTCTTGATTTATTCCCCATTTTCCATTTTTTCTATTTTTACTGGTTGGTCTTCTAATGGATGTACAGGATTGCCGAGGACCCACACAACCCAGGAGCGAACAATCCCTAATCGGAGAACTAACCAGGCTTCTACAAGTCTTTACACAGCCAGAAATTAGTACCCAGGACAACAAGGACTCCATTTCATGTGCACAGCCTGTGCGAACCAAGCACACCAACCACAACAACTCCAATAGGAGATTTTCCGGCGATAGCGGACCACCACGCAGTGAACAGAGGTATGAGGAATGAAATAACATGCCACATAATGACAACAATTAATTTCTTCTCAAATACGCTGATATCAACGTAACTGACTGGCTAAATAAAAGTTTTGGAGCTACCAAACAACGCGAACAGAGACAGAGACAAAACGAGCAGGACACTTCTTATTCTGAGAAATGTAAGCTCCTTAAAAAACATATGTTAAAATTTAAAAATTTAAACTTAGACAACTGTTTTTTATCTGAATGTCTGAAATGGAAACATGTGCCCAAGGGGCTTAGATTAAACAAGTTTCCAAATGACACTGTCATGGGCTCTACTCTGTATAAGGAGATTGTGGATATTCTGAATAATTGTGGTTTGGCATTGATAAAAGTTATGATTAATAATAACAACAAGTTGATTGATGAACTTAATATCAAAACTGATAAAATTAACAAAGAAATATGTGAAGATTTATTGTTTACTGTGAGAGAATACAAAAGTGACTACTTGAGAGTGTTTAACGATGTTGATAATATTATGGTTAAGAACCAAAAAAGAAAGATGGGTAAACTAGACAGAGATGACTGGGCATATGAACACCAACAAGCATATTTACTAGGGCACAACACTAACAAAAAGGAACAGACCTATGGACCACTTATGGGAAGGCATACATATAATAATTATAATAACTATAATCAACAACAAAAAAATACTAGGTCTTGTCAGTAGAGGCAACATTATCATGGCTACGAAACCAAAGATGTTGCTAACATAGATATGCACAATTACCAGGGTGAATGTAGTGACTTTGAAATCCCTTTAGAACAAGAAGGACCGAGAAGGTCCAAGAGAATATGGAATCTGCACACACACCCGACATATGCACAAGTAACCAACAATTATGTTCGGAGACACCGAAGGAATTTTCTTTTAATGACATCAGTACACAGAACACTAATGTTCATGACAACACAGAACTAAATAGAGACAATATTATAGATCAAGGAAACATGAAACTTACTTTGTTCGATATTAACTTTAGAAACCAATTGACATGTGTAGAAACACACATGAATTTTTTGCTCCTTAACGATAACATCTTAAAGAATAACAGGACACATGATAGTATATACATAGAGAGGAACAGTATTATAGTCAGTCAACCAAATAGTGAATTCTTTATATACAACTACACTGATATCAAAATTGAGGTAGACACTTTTTATTATTCAAAAAAGGTTTCACCTTTGTTCCAGCCAGAAGAATGGATATGGCTGAGATGATTTTAGATATAAGGCTTTTTAATAGGAAGTTAAATTTGGAAATCCTGGCTAACTCTAATGATTCAGGGAATAATGTTGCAGTTTGCACTAACAAGAACAGACATTGTGACGTTTTGAAAAGGAAAAGTATATTCAACCCGCCTTTACAAAACAACATTAGTAATTTTGAAAAATTGGTGATTAATGAGGTCAGAATGCTTCAGCGTCAGCACAAACACAACTTTTACAAACCAAATCTCACCATAGAAGAAAAAACAACCTTGGAAGAAATAAAACAGTTTTATTCGGATGTCAGGATTATGAAACCTGACAAAGGGGGTGGGGTGGTACTAATGAACAAGTGGTTATACACAGCAAAAATGATGGATATACTGAACGTACAGGGTTGATATTCAATCATTTCTACCAATGAACTCAATATTGCGTACCATTAGATTGATTTGACTATAGAAGACAACCTGATGCAAGGTTTAATTGATGAGAAGTTATATAGATATTTTAAAATAGAAAAACCTTTTTTATCTACTATGTTTGGTATTCCCAAGATTCACAAAGGTGTTAAAAACCCACCTTTGAGGCCTATCGTAACATCAGAAGGCTCAAAAACTCAACCTTTGGCCATCTATATTGACAGTAAACTAAAGCCCTTTTACAAACTATACACACATATCTTAACTGATTCTTGGGATTTACTAAGGAAAATAAACCAATTAACATTTGAATAACATTATTCATTTTTAACAATAGATGTTAAAGATTTATTTTCTGTGATTCCGCATAATATTGGACTTGAATGGTTTGAATACATGTTAATAGAATTCAAATTTTTGAATGACAATGAATTTAGATTAATCCTGGAAAATATAGAAATAGTATTAAAGAACAATTCCATTTATTTTCAGGATGAAATTTATCAACAACTAGATGGTGTGGCAATGGGGGCAGCCTGTGCCCCCATTTACGCCAACATTGTTATGCTATTCTGGGAAAAGCATTTTGTTTTTAATTCACCATTCATGGTCAATATAGTCAAATATTTTCGCATTTGGGACGACATATTGATAGTTTGGAACGGGACACAAGATGAGGCACTAAGGGCCTTGGATTATTTTAACAATTCCACTACATTTCTTCAGTTCACATTTGAATTCAATATGGAAAGAATAAATTTTTTAGACATTACTATTAGAAAAAACTATGAACATGGAATATATGTATCTAAGATATTTAGAAAGACATGTTTTTTTAATTGTTATCTCCACTACTGTAGTAACCACCCACCTCTACAAAAGAGGAATATTATTAAGGGACAAATGGTCAGGGTGGAATGAATGACATCAAGATATACCGAGTTTATTGAAGAATTAGAATATGTACACAAACTGTTCTTGGAGAGGGGCTATCCTGATTCCATCATTATTCCCTTAAAGGAAGAAGTGATAAAAGGGTGGGGAACCAAATACATTCCCTTACTTAACAAGGAAGTCACGATAGACAACGTGTCAAACACGAACCCCGAGTCCACTATTTACGAAGTTAGTAACAGTACCACCACCAATATTAACACTCCATTTTTTGTTATGACATACAACGCCAGTACCAATCTAATAAAGAAAACTATTAACAGGATATGGGAGTTTTTCAAGAATATGCCAAATAGATCAGAAATATTTGATAGACGTGTATGCTACAGTTTCCGAAGGGGACCTAACTTAAAAGCTATTTTTGAGAAAAAGAAGGAAGTGAAAGACAAAAGGAAGAAAGGCACTTTTCGGTGTGAAAGATGTCCACAATGTACATTTTTAGAAAATAAAGAGGAATTACAGTTACCAACTATTCCCATTAGGTTAAAAGGGAAACAATATTGCACATGTTACACTAGCGGGGTAGTATATGTGGCCTATTGTACCTCATGTTGGGGCACTATGTGGGTAAAACAGAAAGACACCTGCGGCAGAGAATTTAAGAACACATGTACGATATAAAAAAGAAGAAGGAAACAAATGCCCTTTATCGCCATACACTTTCTTGTAAGGGAGCATACTTTAAGTTTTGGATCTTGGAAACAGTACCCAGGAATAGCAGAGGGGGGGACTGGGAAAACCACCTCAGTTACCGGGAATTGATTTGGCAACAGAGATTACATTCTAATACACCCCCAGGGATGAATGACCATGTGTCCCTCCTACCTGCCCTAAAATTAAGGGCAAATAGAATAAAACCAAGTAAAAACAGAAATACAAAGAAGTAAAATAAAATTATATATATAATTTTAACTATGTTTATCATATGCATTTTAGATATTTGTTAAACATTAAATATATATTTTTTATCATTTGATATTTATTCATTGAATAATACATTATGTTTTATCAAATATTTTTTATGGGGTATAGATACTTTCATACTATTTACTATTTATATTTACATTTATATTTATATTCATATAAATTTTAGACACTTATATATCAGACTGATACACAGGAAGTTTGACGAACACACATTTCATACATTATACTATACAACATCTTACATATATTTGGGTCAATAGACAACCTCTATGAAATATTTTATTATTAATTTTTAAAATATACAAATAAACTTCTGTTGTTGTATATATTATATTTTGTCAATGCTTGTGTTTTACGAAAATATGCATACGTAAAACTATTGTTTTGTGTCTTTAAATGCAGTTTGTTTAATTAAGTTGTTTAATTAAGTTGTTGAATTAAATTAAATTAAGTCAATTAATTAAGGTATAAAAACTTGGTCAGCACAGAGGCACTTTATTCTGATGAAGTTTCCTGTGTTGGAGCTGAAAGCGAATTTTAAATTCTTTTGTATTGCTAAAATAAACCTTATACGTACTATCTAATTTTGTATGTTTTTTGGACTACCTGTGGATTACCATCGTGGGACAGCCTTCATTGGATCCTGTACTACTGGGGAAACTGCGTTTTATATATATATATATATATATATATATATATATATATATATATATATATATATATATATATATATATAATTGCAGGAAATGCACATGTGAGGTGCCAGTATCATTATTCATAAAGCAGTAGTCAGGTTATGCAGCAAGAAGCAGTAGTAAGCATACGTCAGCACCAGTAAGCAAGTATAAGGCCATGTGCACAGATTTGCGCGAAGGTAAGCACTGCTAATTTCCGGTTAGAGTGTCCTACACCCAGTCAGCCTCTAAATTGCTTAACCTGTGTAGGCAGTGCTTATCCCCATGCAAACCCGCTTACAACTGCTCAAAAGTACCTCAGTCACACTGTATCCAATGGCCCTTGTTCTGCCTAGCAAAAAAATAACTGCCTATACAAGGCTCAAACTCAGGAACATGCACACTATAGTTAACCACCAGGCCATCATAGCAAGAGATATGATTGAGGTATCAGCAAACTAATCCTCACCACAGGAATGTCAAACCAAACATGTGAACTGAATCTATGTACATTGTGATGTTGGATAACCTGCCACAGAACATAAATATGTGAATTGGAGTACTGCAGTAAGCATAGGTCTGAGCTGTGATTGTAATAAAGTGTAGAATTTCCCAGGTCCCCATACAGTGTATGTACACATGAATCACGGATACCAGACACATATATAACCTGTAGTGAAGAATAAATCATTGCCAAATGGCAAATATAGTGCTAATTAACTATTAAGCAATGCTAACCTCAGCACAGCTCAAGTTAGTAAGTGTAAGCAATGTGTAGCAGAACCAATTCAATCTGCCTAATGGTATACCTCTTTAAGCAGTGCCAACCTTATGTAAGTAGGTGTGCCCATAGCTTAGCCTTTTCAAAACCAGCCAATCACGGGAAAGTATGGGAAAATGGCCGTATTTAAAACCCACAAGTGGGAATACTTCTCATAACTGGTTGTAGCTTCCTACTGCAGGCAGAATGGCTGGTGTGGGTGAAGGCACTCGATTTAGAGCACAGCGCTGGGGCATCCAAGAGTCAAAAATCATGGTATGGCTCCTGGTAAAACACCATGATCAGAGACTACTGCAGGGCCAGTACCAGGGCTCACAGTATAAAACAGAGGCTTGGGACAGTCTCACTCGTGACCTCACCAGTACCACAGGTATCCCCCGAACTGGTGAGCAGGTCAGGCAGCACCATGATGACCTGAAGCGGTGAGGGAGGTTGTACTGGAACAGTGGATCCAGGAGTCTCGGCAGATGCCCAATGCCCCAGGACTGAGTAAGTACTCATTTTACTAAGTAGTAAATAATTGCCTAGCTTGCGTATACTATGGATAGGTATGGATAAATATCACTGCATTTCTCTGACAGCTGCAGATTAGCAGGCTGTGAACCAGCAAGCCCATGATGCTAGGCTGCAATGGCAGGTTAGTAATCAGTCTGCATGTACTGTCATAACAAATAAATATAAGTGCCTTAGAAAGTGTTGTACCAGTAGAAATAAATGTGTAATCGTCTGTGAATAAAGGTATAAGCCCTGGATTGCTTCTGTTTATTCTTCTCTCATATGTTTGCGATCTGTTCCATACTATAAATAGTACTGTTGTATCTTAAGTGGTGTCACCCACACCGTGGTAAGCAGATAAAATGGGCATGAAGTTCTGCATAACAATGTTGGAAGTGCCAAGAGGTCAGTTATACTGTACAAGTTAGGGAGACTTAGGTAGAAAACAATCGAAAGCTGTACACCAATTCCCTGATAGCACAGTGTACTGTGATGCTAGCTATAATATTTTGTCACACACAGCAGGGGTTTGAATCCTGGTAGTGCTACTAAGTTATATGCATAATCATACCCCACAACTGTACAGATTTTGATACAAGGTTCAGATAGAAAGCTGTATGCATAATTACACCTAACAACTGTACAGTATTTGCTAGAATGTTCAAATTGAAAGTTGTATGCATACTCATACCCCAAAACTTTTCCAATCTGTCCATCATGTCCAGATAAATGGCCTTATCACCAGCTTGGTACCCTGTTCCCCTGAAAATCCAGTGTGATGTTCCAAGAATTGTAGGCAGCTGTCAATCACATATAACTGATATTCAAACGTGTACATAGTCAGAGGTTGTATATGGAAACCAACCTGTCATTCTAGCACCTCACCCAAAGTGTATGAAAGCAATTCTCAACATATGTTGCATTAACACCTGCAGCCTGTCACACCTGTTTGTAAGATACAGGTCACGCATATAATAATCTATAAACATACCAGTGTACAATATAAGGGCAATGTGTAGTGTAATAATACATGTAAGGGAAAGACTACTGCAGTGACTAAAAATGTTCCCTTATTCTCTCTTTTAAGCCTCTCGTAGTCATGCCCACGTAGAATGCCTCACATGACATACATGAAGCTACATATACACAGTTTTTAGTTGTACAATTACAGACACCCGGGCAAGTGATGTTACGTTTATAACCAGCAACACTCAAATAGGACCCCTCCGCTATGTATCTACATGTTTTACATCTACCACATTTATTCATAAATGATCTTCTGTACCCGTTGCTGTTCCTCTCCAAAATATCCTTCAGGTTGTGACCCCTAGCATAGGTTATAGCTGGAACTTTACCCAGTATTGCTCTTGTTTCCCTATTCAAAAAATGTTCCCAAAGACTCCTAAAGTTAGCACTCAATTCAGATGTTTTGTCATTATATTTAAGTATAAATCTTGGGGTAACTTCGTTTAAACTAGTATTTTCCAACTCTTTGTCTAAACCATCTGTTAATATTTTGTCAATACTACTTTTCAAAATAGGTGTAAACTTATTCCTTCTTTTCCTATAAATTTCCTTTTTGATCTTTGTTAACATCTCAATAGGGTAACCTCTTTCCAAGAACATACCTATAAGTGTGTAAATCTCAGCCCTGAATGTAACGTCATCACTAATTAATCTTGATAAACGAACCATCTGGCCCTTAACTAAACCTTTCCTTTGATGTATCGGGTGACAACTTGTAAAGTGTAACATTGAGTTAGCATAGCTTGGTTTCCTGTATATTGTGCTAGTTAACTCAGAACCATTTTTCAAAATTCTAATATCCAAATAGTTGGTCATATCACTATTCCAATTGTAGGTAAATTTAAGAAAGTTAGATGTCCCATTTAGATATGAAACAAAATCCACAGCACTTTGTTCATTACCCTTCCACAAAATTAACAAGTCATCCAGGAATCTGTTATACAAAACAATACTATTAAAATATCTAGAACCAAAAATGTGTTCCTTTTCCCATGCCAGTAAAACCAGGTTGGCAAAAGCAGGGGCACAATGCCCCCATTGCCACTCCAGTTAACTGTTGGTACATTTCTCCTTCAAACAAAATAAAATTGTTCTTCAGAATGAACTCCATCAAATCCTTACAAAGCTCTAATCTCCCTAGGTCAAAACTCGAACTAGTCAATAAGCTATCATAAAATAATTCTAACCCTTGTTGGTGTGGTATCACTGAGAATAGGTTTATGACATCAATTGCCAAAAAACCAAAATTATTCTCTTCCTTACAGTCAACTCCTCTTAACCTTTCTAGGCAGTGCCATGAATCTTTAAGGATATGGCCTGCACCAGCTAAAGCCTTCTTGCAATGCCTATCCACAAATGCTGCCAAGGGTTCGGTCTTAGACCCTTTAGCTGAAACTATAGGCCAAAATTGTAACTGTTCTGTACCTTTGTGTACCTTTGGTATCCCAAAAAGGGTTGGCATTTTAGGGTACTTAACCGAAAGGTACTCAAATTCTATCTCATTAATCATCCCTTGGTACAAGGCATCATATAAATACAAATCAATTTTGTGATAAGCTCTATTGACCTCGTTCAATGTGACCCTATTATATGTTTCTTCATTATTCAAGATCTTCGTCATATGACAACTATAGTCCAAGTTGCTCATTACTACCATCCCCCCACCCTTATCAGGTCTCATAAACCTGTATTGTTTAGATGCAACAAGCCCATTAAGCAGAGTTCTTTCAGTTTTAGTCAAGTTGTCCTCACTGTTTGATTTTTGAGAACAAATTTTCCTAAATTCATATTCCACTAAATGTTCAAAAGCACTAAGCTCGTTGTTGGGTGGTGGCATGAATGTACTTTTCCTTCTTAGTGTCCTAGATTCCTGTTCACTGACCTGTAATGTGTCCCTTGGTTGTACTGTGTTAAAATATAATTCTAAATTTAACTTTCTCATGTATAATTTTAAACTTATTAGTAACTGTGTTACATCGATATTAAATTTTGGTACAAATTTGTTACCCTTACTAAATAAGTCAAAATATACTTCTTTAATCTCTAAATCCGTATAATTGTAAATAATGAACCCTTTTTATTTTTTAACCTCATATTTCATGTTTGATGCTGTCTCCAAAATATTTCTAAGCAATGTATCTGCTTCAAAATCATTACTACAGCTATGCAAATGTCCTTTTCCCCTCTCATCATCATTTACCATATATGGTTCCCCTTCTATTTCCTGTCGTGAAAAATGGTCATCTAAACTACAGGGTGTCTGAATGAAACTACAAACTAGAACCTTCTCTGTGTCATTAGGTGTTGAAACATCTGTGTCACCTAAATTATCCACTTGCACCAATTCTTTTGAATGTACTAAACAACTATTTGCCATATTTGAATTATTTTTGTAAACAATGTCATGTTGAATTAGTTGTGGAAATACTGTTATAACATTTTCACTAACACATTCATTCCAATTTGCAATATCAGGTATACCCTCCACATAACAGTCACTACTATTATCTATAAACAATGCTTCAATGTCTTTATATAGCGTGAAGTCAACTGAGTAGCCAAAACTCAACAGTTCTCCTGCTGATTTCTTCCCCTCCTCCTCGGGCTTACATATTGCATTCTGCCGCTTGGCGGCCCCTTGCTCTGAATTCTTTCTGATCTGAGCAGTACTACTGGCGGTGCACAGACAAAAGCTAACAGCTAATCCCCCTGGTATCATATGGATAGGCCCACAGTTGAGAGCTATGCAGACAGACAATGCAGACAGACAACATTCCATGAAAAAGAGCTCTCCGATCTTGGAGCCCAGGCAGGTATGACCCTAGCCCTGAGTAGCATTCTGCCATCACCCAGAATGATGCCGCAGTACAAAGACAAAATGATTGACTTCAACAATTGGCTAAGCTTCTGGTGCCATGCTAAAGGGATCCAGTATCTGTCTTCCTGGGACGACATGGTCGACAGACCATGATGCTTTGCCAAAGATGGCCTGCACCTCTGACCCCTGGGATTCCGGATACTGGCTAAGGTTCTTGCCGCCCCTACAGTGCCTTTTTAGGCAAGGTTCAAATGACAAATTCACCACCATAACAAGAACAGGCAAGCAAAAACTGAGGGTGATGCTACTCAATGCTAGAAGTCTAAATCTCAAAATGCACTCACTCGAGGCACTCCTTAAAATGGAGAACATCAATATCTGTGCAGTGACTGAGTCCTGGTTCAAGGCTCCAGAGAGCATCCCTGCACTTCCAGGCTATGACTCATACCACACTTTTCGGCCATGTAACCTGGACCGGAACACCAAAGGTAGAGGTGTGTACATATTCATTAGGGATATCCACACCTCCAGGCTAGTTGCTCAGCATAATGCAGCCGAGGTTATCCAAGTGCAACTAACTCTGGGCAAAACTGCAATCCAAATTGTAGCTTGCTACAGATCACCCACCATCCCACGGGATTCCCACTCCTCTTTTCTTGATGTACTGGAAAATATTAGGGTTCAACCAAACACCGTAATAATGGGCGAGTTCAACAACCCCACCATTAACTGGGAAAACTACTCAAGTACCAACTCCTTTGCTCAACACTTTCTGGAATTCATAAAATCCAATGCCCTGGATCAACTTATCCACTCCCCCACCAGAGGCAACAATATCCTGGATCTAGTCATTACCAATATGAGTGACTGGTGTTCTACACCTGAAGCCAACACCTCATTGGTCCACTCCGACCATAAGCTAATTACCCTAGATATCCACATCCTGCCTCCACCCCCCATTAAGGAAACCATGGTAAAAAAATTCTTCCAAGCCAACGTCATGCTTCTTAAGACAGAAGTGGTGAACTTCATGACACCCATGCAGATGGACAATACAGTTACGACTACTGAATCCTGCACAATTGCACTTTATAAGCACTTACATGAGTACATGGATCGTGCTATCCCAAACAGAACCAAGACACTATTCTCCAAAAAAAGGAAGCCAATCTGGTGGTCCCCTGCCATAAACAAACTGTACAACAGAAGGAAGAAACTCTTGCAAAAGAGAGTAAAATCCCATGAGTGGAGGAGCTCCCTGGTCAGCCTCAGTAAGAAGCTGCGATCCTTGATAAAATCCTCCAAAGCTAGTTCCGAAAACAAAATCGCCACTGATTCTAAAGACAGCCACAAAGCATTCTATAGCTATGTCAAGAATCTCAATGGCAACACTCAGATCTGCTTTGAGTTACAGCACAATGGCACTAAATATACAGACTCAACTGATATTGCCAACATCCTGGCAGAAAGGTTCAGTGCTAACTTTACCCCCCCTCTCATCCCCTAAAGAGCCCATCTCTATACCGGAAGAATGCAAAGTTCCTGTAATCACGGCTGCACAGGTAAAAACCACACTCTCTAAAGCCAAGAACACAGAATCCATGGGACCAGACAACATCCCAGGCTGCATTCTACACGAACTACAGAACAAACTGGGAAAACTACTCAAGTAGTACCATGTTCAATCATAGCCTCACCTCAGGCCTTGTGCCTGCTGAATGGCGCACAGCAGCAGTTATCCCACTCCACAAGGGGGGGAGCCACCACAGACCCAGGGAACTACCACCCCATTAGCCTGACGAGCCTGGTCTGCAAGGCCATGGAACGTATTATCATGGAACTTATAAACAAAGATATTGGTAATCTCCAAACTCTGGATCCCACCCAGTTCGGGTTTGTAAAAGGCAGATCATGTCTCCTAAACCTGATAGACTTCATTGAAGCAGTCACCAAAGCCATAGACAATGGTAAGGTGGTTCACACAGCCTATCTAGATCTTGCCAAGGCTTTTGACACCATCCCCACTCTGGAATTATAGATAAACTCACTAAACTAGGTATAAATTCATATGTCACAAGATGGGTTGCCAACTTGCTCACTGACAGGGCCCACACTGTGAAAGTAGCAGACTCCAAATACGACTTCACACCAGTGACAAGTGGAGTACCACAGAGTTCAGTCCTGGGTCCTCTCCTGTTTGGTGTCTACTTCTCTGAAGTACAGGCTAACACAGAAGGTCTTTGGCTAATGAAGTTCGCAGATGACTGCAAACTAGGAGCCATAATCGAAACTCTTAACGATGTGGACATCCTACAAAAGGACCTCACTGAGACAGAAGCCTAGTGTCAAAGCCATGGCCTCAAGCTCAATGCCAAAAAGTGCACTGCCATCCCCTTTAGTAAAAACTCTGTACCCATGAACTACAACATAGGCGGTAGTATACTTAACACTGAAAGTGTGATAAGAGACCTTGGGACACAGGTGGTCAGTAATCTCTCCTTTAATAATCACATTGCCACAGTAGTCAGGAAATACTTCTACTTGGCATACCTCATCACAAAAGGTTTCTCATCCAGAAAAAAAGAAGTCATTGTTCCCCTCTTCTCATCACTCATTAGACCCATTATAGAGTACAATACCCCTTTTGGTATGTACCTCACAAGACAGCTACAACAACTTGAAAGGCCACAGAAATACCTCACAAAAAAGATTACTGGCCTCAAACAGATGCCCTACGCAGACCGTCTCAAAAAACTCCAGCCTTACTCCGTCACATATCGCCTACTCAGAGGTGATCTCTGCCTAACATACAAAGCTATGTCAAACCCAGAGCTGTTGGACATGCTCCACTTAAAGAAATCCCAATCCCTCCGAGCTACACGCTCTAGGGACCTAAACCTTGTCACCACATTAAACAGAACATGCCGGAGGGATAGATTGCTGTCCCAGAGACTTCCCATGCTCTGGAATAAACTACCTATCTATATCAAACAAAGCTCCTCATTAGCACTCTTCAAGAAAAATCTTGATGATTGGATGGGAAATAGGAAATTCACCCCGGGGATCACCTCTGTTCCTCTGCTCGACAGTGGCACAAGAAAATAATTTTCTTGGGTGGCAAAAGCCAGGGTACCTTTTTGGCTGGGCTTGTATGGGCCCCAGGGCCAATAGCCTTGTACCTACCTATGAACCTATGAAGTACCATGTACAGAGAAACCCTGTAAGAACAGCAAGATACATTGCACAAAACAACACTACTCAGGCTGCCTGTAGGTCTGGAAACTTACCCAAATGTGGATTTGGCCTGTGTCTGTAGGTTCTTCTGTAAGAGGAATTGCTACCTGCTGTCTGTAACACTGATGTCCACACACAGGAAGGATGTCATCCATACTGTAAAGGTGAATGGACAATGCCCACATAAGTTCAGCAATTTATAGTACAGGGTTGCCATGACAGTGGTTATCTGAAGTACTACACAGCAGGCTGCATGCAATTAGCAACTGTTGGACACCTACTGCTGCAGAGGCCACCACCTGATCATGTGCAATGCCAACAAAAGCATGATGCAATCTATTCAAACCAGCTCAATCACTGTACTGGAGAGACTGAGAGAGAGAGAGAGAGAGAGAGAGAGAGAGAGAGAGAGAGAGAGAGAGATAGAAACTTTAAGAAATTTCACAAAGCACAGGGTTGTGTTACAGCGGAAACAACATAACAGGTATGTGAAACAGATATGCATTTACTGGCATGTAATACATGGCATAGACTAATAGGATGTATACTGTGAAAGGATGTATATGTGCCATCAGTACTTGTTCCTGTAATGATGTTGTGCTCAACAACTGCACTGGACAGTAGTATCAGTCCCTGTGGGCAGTGGGACATACCTGTCAAATGTGCAGACCAGCAGTGTATGGCAAAGATGTGACCCATGTTATCTGTGTTCTGTAAATTACTGTGGCCAACGGCTGGTGGGGGTATTAATAACGCCATGATAGACACATGAGTGAGAGACCACACCACTTGCAGGACAGTCATGTTAAAGTGTAGCATAGCATGCTCAACTGCCATAGCAGTATAATATGCTTATCTAAAGTTTGCCACCATATATACCCCCCTAATGTTAGTCTGTGTTCACATGTGACACCTGTCTGTGTTGCAGCAAGGCAGAACAGTTCAGCTTTGAAGTAAAGAGGGTACATGAGTGTGGTCCAGATGTTCTTATGTACCCCACATACAGATACATATATGTGTGATACATATTCATAGCTGTGTATGTGTACAGAAATTCGGACAGTTACACATTTATATAGGTATATAAACAACACAGAATGATATCTACAAATATATGCACATATGTATATATACACACACACACACACACACACACACACACACACACACATATATATATATATATATATATATATATATATATATATATATATATGTATATAGACAGATCTATGTGTGTGTTTATGCCAACATATATGTATATATATATATATATATATATATATATATATATATATATATATATATATATATATGTATGCAGACAGATCTATGTGTGTGTTGTCTATATATATATATATATATATATATATATATATATATATATATAGTATATATATATATATATATATATATATATATATATATATATATATATATATATATATATATATATATAATATATATATATATATATATATTATATATATATATATAAAATATATATATATATATATATATATATATATATATATGCCGATATATATATATATATATATATCTATATATATATATATATATATATATATATATATATATATATATATATATATATGTGTGTAAGCATTGGGAACACATTGCAATTGTATGGGATGGTGGGATATATATGTTGGTGAAGGGTATTAAGCACATATTGGTATGTAGGTCTGGTTGTGTGACACACAAGATAGCATACAGGGCTCATATATGACACATGTGCTGGTTAAACACAGTGGGCAGGTAGTTACATTTGGAATGTGGAGGCCATTGAGCCCCCACATGGGAACAAAGGGAACGACAGCATCTACATGGACATAAAGGTGCCTGGGCTGTGTGCTGGGCAGGAGGGACATGCATGTCGAACCTTGTTTATGTGTACTGCATGCCTCCAGGTGATGTAGCACATACCCCATGTCACTGTTGACCTCCCTATGCCCAATACCCGTGACCTACCTGAGTGACAGACACATGTCTGTGTATGCTCCATGGGGGGGCACCATCCCCTGAGCTGATTCCACATGAAGGTAGTGATGGAACAGTAGGTAATGAGGTTCCATGGTGGGCCATGGATGTGATGTGGACTAGTAACATGGGAACATTAGGTTGGAGTGGTGTTCCTGCTGGCAAATTGCCCCTACACATACTGGTGTGTAACTGTCATGGAGCATATGTGGGCTGTAAATTCCAGAACATGTCCAACAACATGCATAGATATCCCCAATACTACAGAATGGCAGATGTGTAACAATCACATAACAGGCCTACCACATGCATATGTGGAAACATAGCGGCAGTGACAATGGCATGCAGGTGAAATACCCTGTAACAGCCCTGCAACTCTAGTGTCCCCACAGGGAGCATGTCTATAACCATATAGCAGAAAGTGTTATACAATACAATATATGGCCCAATGGTACACATACAGGACACATACCACTAGCGTAGTGTGAACATTATGTTGGAGCTGATATGGTGGTGGGAGATTGATATGTGCATTATATTATGGTAAACTTGACATATGATTTGCTCAGACATATTTCCATCATTATGTATTTCAGGGAGTATGGCACAGCCGAGAAACTCTGCATACAGTGCCCCTGAGGAGGAGATCATCATCACCAGCATCATCCACAACTATCAGCTGCTCTTCTCATGGACAAGCATGGACCAGCGGGAGAGAACAACTGTGTGGACTGATGTGGTCTGCAGGGTGAATGAGGTGGGGTTGCACAGCCAAACTTATGAGCAGGTCTGCCACCATTGTAGTGACCTGCTCCAGCAAGTATGACGTCATGCCGCTGCCATGCAGGGTGACCACCATGCAATGGGGGGGCATAACATCCATCCCCCCTCACCAGAGTGGAAGAGCTGCTCATCAGCCTGGTAGCACCTGCTCACCCGCAAGAGCTCCAGACCTATATGGTCATGGAGGTGGGTACTACTCACACACCACACATTGAGCATGCAGGTAAGGTTCCAGGGCATATCAGCAGGCTACTGTAGTGTATGCATCTGTACAGGTAGACCATGCATGTGTGAGATGTGGGGTATGTTGCTGTGTAGTACCTATACGCAGTAATGCATAAACTGTAGTGCTGTGGACTTCAGCTGTTGTTGTACTGTAATAATGCAGCCACCCTGTAGCAATGCCACAGCTGTGGCCACTGACATCAACTCTATCCCATGTCAGTGTAGGTATCTCTGGGATACCAGCAAGGCAGTGGCCAGATGCCGGTGAGTATTGTTTAAGGTCATGCTTGGCAATTCACTGTGCATGTCATAGCTAAGGTGTAGACCATGTATACATCTAACACACCTACCCATAATGCATGCTGTACATGTGCACTGACACAGCACACACCTCACTAATGGGATTACCAGCCTTAAACACATGCAATACACAATCCATCTCAGACAACTGTGGCTACACTCCAGTGCACATTGCCCAGGCACAGCTGACATCTGCCCAACATACACAGCTATGTCATACACAGAGCAGTTGAACATGCTACATATAATGACATCCCACTCCCTCTGCTAACACACGCTCCAGGGACCTAAACCTAATTAACACATTACACAGAACATACTGGAGGGATATGGCCCTGTCCTGGGGAATCACCACACTCTGGAACAGACTACCTATACATGTCAGGCAATGCTACTCATTGGCCCTCTTGAAAGAAACACTTGGAAATTGGATGGGGAATGTGGAATACACCCTGGGTAGCATGTGTGTGCCACAGCCTGACAGAGTCACAGGGGAATAACATTAGTGGTTGGTGCATGGCAAGGAACCCTTGTGGCTAGGCTTATGTAGGCCCCAGGACCAATAAACCAGTACTCACCTATGAACCTATGTGTACCACAGGCAACATCAGCTAGGGCCCAATCATGGTCAATAATGGTCTCTACACTCACCATAGGTACAGTACAATGTCTCTGTGGTTGGTCTAATGGTAATCTAACACTCATACATGCACCACTGATGATGACATATGTGAATACACATCAAGCTGTCACAAAACATGTGTCCGCACATGATCCAGGAACACACAGAGGCTGTGAGCAGCAGCGGAAACACACCTGACACACAGAGACACATCCTACAATGGTGTGTACACCCGTGAGGTTTGGTGCACAGTACATGCCAGGGTGCTGAACAGATGTGGACATGGGTGCAGTGGGTTCCAGGGGGAGGGCCATCACCTACAAACAGAAGTCATGCATCACAGCCATGTATAATGTTGGTAACCGGGATTGACTACAGTTGCACTGCATTCTGTTCAGCCCCACATGTCCTGCATGCTGACATGTGTGTAATTACAGGTATGTGTGTGATACTGTACTGCACCATCATCTGCTATTGTGTGTGCTATGGGGTTGCAGGAGTTGTCTGTAGGTAATGTCTGGTGTAGTGTATGGGTTGCCATGTATGTCAACTGCATGTGTGTATGTCTGTGTGTGTAGCCATGTCTGCACATGTTTGTGTGTGTGTGTGTGTGTGTGTGTGTGTGTGTGTGTGTGTGTGTGTGTGTGTGTGTGTGTTGTACAGATCTTACAGTCTGTTCCCTGTTTTCCCCTCACAGGTGGCGAGGTGGGGCTGCCTCCCCCACAGGGAATCTGATGTCACTGATTCAGACAGTGACCATGAAGATAGGTGTGTTGAGGCACAGGAAGGGTCATCAGGGGCTGCAGCAGGGCTACCAATTGACAACCCACACATATCCACACCATCTACTCACATAGTCACACTGCCTCTACACACCTCATCACCATTGGCCCTAGCTGAGGGACAGCCTATGGCCGGCCTGGGCCAGGACAGTGTGGTATATATGGCAGGTGTGTCAGGACACAGCAGCTATAGCCAGATGTCTGGTGGGGTATCACATAGGCAGATGTGCAGGGGTGCTCATAGGAGCACTGCTGGTCATCATGCACTTGGCAGACGTGCAACATCTATTTCAACCACACACATGTTCCAGACTGTCATGGAGGCAAAAACATGAATTGAACTGTACACCAGGCAGGGTCTAAGGGTGCAGAGGGCTCATCACACCTCAGTAACTGACAGCATCTGTGACCTAGCAGGTGCCATCCGTAATTACACTGAGATCATGGATAGATGGTTAGATGAGACATTGGAACTCATCCAAAATGTCATGTCTATGTGTCAGGACAGGGCAGGACGGTTGCGACAGCCACATGGACATATGCCAACAATGCCAGCAGCTGGAGGTCACCATGGACGTCCAAATAGTCACAGCCACTCCCGTTGTGGCAGTACCAGCCCCAGCACTGTGGGGGGGTTATCCACAACCCGTCATAGCAAACCACTTGCACGTGGTCCTGGCCAGTCCCAGAAGGGACCTGGATCCAGTGGATGTCTGTCAAACTTGGGGGACAGTACTCAGTCTATCTCTGTACCTGATATTGCCTCTAGCACCCCTGCCAGGCACAGGTCCCATGTCCGTGGCCAGAGATGGTGAACTGCAAACCCTGCCAGGTACAGTCTGCAGCTGTCCCACAATTCCCTGTATAGTGCAGTCATATAAAGGAACTGTGTGCATGCAGACACACATAAACAACAAACCAAGCGCAACCACATACCTACACACACAATATCACCAGTGGCCCATAACAATAGTCAGCCCCCTCACACATACACATGTTGTCAATTGTATGACTCAGCCTAGGCCTCTGGCAAACCAACAACACACCCTGTGCATATGATGATACCTGTGCCACTGCCTGATATCCATAACATTGATGCAGGGACAGGCTAACATGGTTCTGATGCACAGGGTGACTGTACAACAGTGTAGTAATGGAATGAAGTGTAGCATGTTGTCAACAGTAAAGTGAAATGGTAATATCTTGGAAGGTGTAGCTGTGCAGCCATGATGCATCATATCTTTAATTAACAATATTGTATTGTTGTCACCAGTATCTGTTCAGATTGTGTTGTGTTTGTCCATGTGCCACATGGCTGATGGGTGCAGTGGTGTCAGCAGGCCTTCTACAGTGGACACCAGTAAGTGTAGTGGGTGGTACACATGCCATGGCTGGGTACAATACATAGTGCCTTTGGTTAGGATGCCGTACAGGACTGTACACATGGAGGTATGCCCCTGTGCAGGTAACACATCTGTTGAACATGTAATCCCACCATGACAGGATAGGTACAAACACAGTGCTATATATGCAGTCTGCAATGTGGATGACATTGAACATGCTAACAGCAGGGTGTATGTCCCTCTCCCCACTCTACAGCGATCCTCACCTAAGTAACATGTGTGTGCCAATGCCTGTGGCATAGCCCTACCATTAGGAGGGTGTGAGGTGCTCAACTACTGTGAATGGTGTAGATAACAACTAACAACCTGATTCCATAAACTGTACAGTATTACAGGCAGCTATGTGGGGGGGAATAGATGCAACAGTAATGCAATGATGGCAGTCATGTCCACAACAGCCACACCCAGTGATTTTTAGCAAACCCAGTAGTGCTGCACACCTCAACAGTGAGGAGGAGGGCATTGACACATCTATGACCTGTGAAGGACTGTATGCTCATGGGATGGCACCTGTGGTATGTTGGCATATGCCAAGCTGTCTTGGTGGAAACATATCCTGTGAATGAAGGTAGATCCCGTAACAACTATACACATTCCTACAAGTGGGATGGTGTACAAAAGCCTGCAATGATCTACATAGGCATTGTGCACCTCCTAACCCTCATCTACACCTGTCATGATTGGGTTAAGGAGGTATACAAGGATCAGGTTGGATTCTCTGCCTTTGACAATTCCAACATTGGCGGGGGTCCCATGTGTTGAGATAACCGGTGACATTGGCCTTGGGTTCATTGTTGGTATGCTCCATGTCCCTGCAGACCATGGTCATCAGGCTACCAGGTGATAGTTCCCAGCTGACATGGTGGGTTTGTGGATGACCTTGACAACATTGGTGAAACCATTGTCAGGTGTAGGGCTATTGGATTGTATGAGGGATCCAAGCTACTTACTGCACCTGCCCAGGGGGTTCCCCCAAGCATGTCACTTGACTGTACTGCATGATATGTTAGTAATTCCAGCCTTACATCCTACAAGTGGGATGGAGTATTGTTAACATGTACTGCCCTTGTCATGTAGGTTCCAGCTTATGGGATCTGCTAAGGTTTGTATTGTATTGTAGGCCAGACGTATTTGCCTAGGGGGGGATACCTATCCATGCCAGATGTATGTTGTTTGGGTCTCTGAAACCCATCAATGGTGCATGTGGACATATATGTTGTGGTTATGTTCCAAGTTCCTTTTACAGATGTAAGTCCATATATGCCTATATTGATATATATATATATATATATATATATATATATATATATATATATATATGTGTTCACTTTTGATAGGGGGACAATCATTCTTTCAAACTGACCTTTCTGCAAACCAAAAGGATTAACTCGTCATTTCTTACTGCACCACAGTTAAGAGAACTGCAGTTCTAAAGGCAGCTTCGCTGACACTTGAACTGCAAGTTGGAATACATATCGCAATGGTGGGGGGCATGACTCCCTGCACCCCCCTATGGAGGTGGGGCCCCCCACAACCCCCTACTGTGATATACGAACTCGTAGTGTGCATTACAGTGGAGATAGGCAATTATTCCCCATCCTTAATATAGTGGCATCCGCAACCAAATTGCCAAATCTACAATGAGCGAATGCATTCTGAAATTCGCACATTGCACATTCTATGCATGTATTGCAGGATTGTGCAATGTTAAGAACATACTTTAGGCCTACCAGCTTCCGGACACATGAATTTCTCACTTTGAAAGGTGAGCCATATATATGCTGACATATATGCATTCCTAGTGCTGTCTATATGTGGACATCTGGATATATACTTATATATCAAGGGCTGTATGTTTATTATATATATATATATATATATATATATATATATATATATATATATATATATATATATATATATATATAGACTGCGGTGGTGGTGCTGTGGTAGCGTTGTCGCCTCATAGCAAGACGTTGTCCCGTTTGATTCTCAGCTAGAGCGTCTTCTGTGTGGAGGCATATGTGAATGGGGTGTGCCTTTGTTGAAGGTTGTGCGTCAGGGCTGGTAACCCGGTACTTAAAAATACACTACTAATGATTAGCGGACCGGAGTTCTGCTGTGGCGACCCCCAACCGGGAAAAGCCGAAAGACACAAACAATATATTTATATATATATATATATATATATATATATATATATATATATATATATATATATATATATATATATATATACCTATATCTACATATATAGATATGTTATATCCATTCAATCATGAATATATATATATATATATATATATATATATATATATATATATATATATATATATATATATATATATATACACACACACACACACACACACACACACACACACACACACACACGCACACAAATACATCTACATGGTGGAATACATTCCTTGTAGTGTTGTATACCTGGGCTGGATGATATGTATGTGGAAACATCATACATCATGATTATGCATATCTGCCATGGCTTAGTCGAAAATCACTTTGTGTATGATGTGCAGGGTCCTGATTACGAGCCTTGCAGGACTGGTTTATTTTGTTGCTGGGCAGAACACACAAACCTGCTTACAACTGCTTTAGTGTGCCTTAATTACTATCTATCCAATGGGCCGTGTTCTGGCCAGCAACAAATTAAACAACTCTGGCAAGTCTCAAACCAAAGACCCTGCACACCCTAGACAAACCGATGTACCACTAAGCCATAACAGGTACACAGATATTCAGTGTTTCAGAAACATATCAGCCAGTCCTGTCATGCAACAGTGCAGAGAATGTATACCAACATCTAGATGTCTGCATGTGTAACTATAGTGCAACCTTAACAGATACAACATACTCATATATGTATAGATACAGATGTATTCAAATATATATGTTGTTTTACTAACTCTATATACACATATATCGCTATCTATGCACATATACCTATATAGCTGTTAGGAGATAAATCTATCTATATAGGTATATATGGCCACACATCTGTAGATAGCAATTGCAGATTAACAAATAAACCCATGTCCACATGCACCGTTAATGAGGTTGAGAGGCCCCACACACTATACGTCTTGTACGAATAGGCATCCCCCCACAGCCAACCACCTGCGCCCTGCAATACACTCCCAAGTACAGTCTGCCTCCCACAGGACATGTAATATGTAGAAGCCTTCAACGTCCCTTGATTCAGATACACATACACATATATGCTGATACAGATATACACACACATATAGATATATATATCTATATATATGTGTATATATATATATATATATATATATATATATATATATATATATATATATATATACATACATGTGACTACACATACACACACAGATATATGTACAGTAAGATACGTATGTAGGAGGTGCACACAATATGGAACAGCCAGTATGCCTACAGTTAACACCTGAACAACTGGACACTGTATGGGCTAAACATACTAGTGTCAATCATGGCCTGCAACATATATCCATAGAAAGGTGATAGGAAAGACACCACACACAGGTTTTCAGAAATGGCGCTCCTTTAATTGTATACCATAACGGTCCTATATGCCATATCTTATAGCTGTTCAAATACTGACAACCATATAAATTGAGTACTGCAACTGTGAAACAGTTACACTTATACAGTAGTCTGGAAAGGTTCACAACTGTTGCAGTCCAAGCCAAGCCCTTCAGAATTTAAAATAGTGCTGACAGACTGGGCAACAGGGTACCACACAATCAACAGTATGCCCTGCAGGTGTGTAGTTCAGCAGCTTCTATCTACATTCTGTACAAACTCTGTAGGAGGTAAAGATGTTGTGTGATCCTATGAGTTGTACCTGGAACTTAACAATGCATAACACACAGAACAGTCTCTATTGCAGGAGGCAGTAGGCTTGCAGTACCCCAAGTCATGTAAGTAATTGCAATATAGGTGGAGTATACGGTACTGTACATCCACATACCTTGTGGCAGCTCACCCCTGATACCCCCACATTTGTAACAGCCTAGGTCATTTATGGTGCTCCCCACCTGGACTCTATAATACAAGACCATATACCACTGTTGCATACACTGGCCTCTGCAGTGCATAAGGACGCACATGTGTTGTGTAGGTGATGCCCTCACATATATGGCCCCAGCCCCACTGTATGTGTGGGGGATACAACAGCAGTGGACTAATGGCAGCAATGACAGTGTGATATACTCACAGCCCACTACAGAACAACCCCCAACAGCATGACATATGTGCAGAGCTTGGTATGTAGATGGAGGACAGAGGCTGGCACACAGGCATATATGTGGAACACTGTTGTCATACACTACGCAAGTGCTGGTGTTACAGGAAAGTCTGCAACATACCCTTAGTCAGGTAATTGAGGTTAGATATAGACATGGATGTAGCAATGTACTGCTAGCATGCAACACACACACTGCCACTGTCATATCTGACACAGGGCTTGTGTGGTGGACGGACAACACATGATAGGTATACCTCTGCCCAGAAAGAGGTTAGGCCCACAGTAGTGAGCTAGGAAAACTGACTGCATTCCAAGGTACACTTGTATGTATACACACACACACACACACACACACACACACACACACACACACACACACACACACACACACACACCCTGTAACACCAGTACTATGCAAAGCATTATACAATTCTACCCACAGTCTATCTGTAGTTCCTGAACCTCCTACAAATATGTGTTCACTCTGAGTGTGCAAGTTCTCCTGTAAGAGGTATTGCTATCTGCTGCCTATATTACTGATGCCCACACACAGGATGAATATCCATCATACAGGAAATGTAAAGGGAACATGGCCACATGCTGTAGGGATTTATAGTGGGTGGTTGCCATGACAGTGGTAATTCAATGTAGTACACATGTGTCATTATATATATATATATATATATATATATATATATATATATATATATATATATATATATATATATATATATATATATATATATATATATATATATATATATATATATATATATATATATATATATATATATATATATATATATTTATCTGGATAGGTATATGTACATGTACATATATTCCCACCATATGTCCTGAACATGGAGTGTAGCTGTACCCCAGCCCTACAGTCCCAATGCTGTAGTGCAAGAGGATGCCAGGTATGTATAGCAGGTATATTACTAGACTGTTGCTACTGTCATTGGGATTGTCTTCACAGACATGGGGTGTGTGAATGCTGAAATTCACTTATAACATGTGTGCCATTGGCTACCGACAGACATCTTCAGGAAATCATTGTAAAGTACTGCTGCTAGCATGTAATACCCCTGTGGAGTGCAGCAGAGTTACTGGCCATTATATATGGAACTTCGGACATTCCCTGTACAGTCCAGAGGTATACACATATTCCCTTAGTGTACCACATGTGTACCAGGCCTGAATATATGGATGTAGACAGCCAGGTAGATGGGTATAACACATAACGACTGGTATACATTTGGCACCATAGGTGTTGGATTCACACAATCCTGTCTGGTCTGACACATAATGACTGCTGGTACAGGAGCGCCATGGACACATACTTCCCACTAGATACTGACATGCATCTGTACAGCATCCCACTGCTCTGTCTGACATACATGACATTTAAGGGAGGCCTGGCAGCAGTACATCTGGCAAGTATCTGCACATGACATGACATCCCACTGGTTAAGTACACTAAGCTGCTAGGCATGTAACAATGCACTGTGGAGGCTACAAGCAGACTGGCTCAACACTGGCCTACATCTCGTATGGGGGAATGCAGATGTACCTGCATATTTAGCAGGCTCAACAGCCATGTCACAGCATAGGGTAAGATACACCTGTATGACAGTGCATAACCACAACCAATGTGAACACAGCCACATATGGTAGGCTAGCATGATATTACAGTATATGGACTATCTGTTCTACACCATCCTCATATGTGCGACACACAGAATGTCCCTACATATACTGGGCTGCTACACAATTTGGTCTGATGGCTGTCTGTGGTATGGGACATGTGTGTTTGTATGGCCCTACAAACATGTATGGCAAAATGGTACCATACAGTGGGGCAGCATGTAACATCTGATAGAAGGGGAGCTAGGACAATGACATCTACAAAAGTCTGTACACAGGCTGAAGTACATATTAACAATACACACACTGCCGACATTCACCATCACTACACAGACCTCAGTACTGTACAAACATCCACAGAATGTCCAACTTATGTCATGAAATATAACCCCTACTGTACATGACGTGTAGTAATCTAATATATCACTGGCTTATCAGATACATTGACACTATTTATGGCGTACAGCAAATATGCACCACTTCATGCACGCCATATGTACAAATGTTGACAGTGGTGTGGCTGACAGCACATACACAGGGCCAGTATAGACATGTTGCTGTGATAACCTTGTATATTTTCCATTGTAACAGTGTTTGTTGCAACATATGTCCTATGAGGGATATGAAGTCAGTAACTGTCACAGCCTTCAACATCTACAGACTGCAATCCTCACACTACCATCTGAATTCTACAGAGAGATGCACTGTGGCTAACACATGAAACCATAGGCACAACACTGCCCAGTCTGCAGATGACCCTGCAGATGGGGATTCCTCATATACATGGAACTGACATAGTAGGTATTACTACATGTATGACAGGCATATCCAGACAAACACTGTTAAACCAACATTAATCCAAATGCAGTATAGCAGCACTTAAAGTCTGTAGTCAGTTGAGACACATCCCCCTCCTGTTTGTTGCCCTCTTTCCACAGTGTATGTTGTTAGACATAAACCCCAATCTGTCTGATATGCTGTTTGCCAAACAACAGATCTAGTTCCTGCTCACAGTGACTGAAAAGGCCCAACACCACCATGATGTTCCTAGGTATTGGAGTGTGTTTCCATGCAATTGGCTATGGGATTGTTAAAACAGCTATTCCACATGTAGTCAGCTAGGGGAGGGCTGCAATTCATGCAGAGCCCATTAGCTGATCATGAGCATCACTTAAAATACACATGCTGCTCCCTAAGCAAGGCAGGTGTGGGTCTCTACATCCACCAGGGACGGAGTGGGGGAGGCAGACAGAGGCAAATGCATATCAGGGAGGGGTGGGAGTGTAAAACTGAAGCATATTTGTGTCACACACTTACCAGCACAGGGTATCAAACCCCCAACAACTATGTAGTGTTATCGCAGTTCGATGCAGTTATTGGATGCACCACAGGGGTTACCTGATGTGGAGCACTCTGAACATATATGTGAGGGTGCGTGACATCTGCAACAGGGATACAGTAGATATAAGGTAGGTGTTGTACATGTGGCTGTCTGCATGAACAGGTGCCAGTGTCAACTCAGGCAAACTCACACAGGAGCGCACACACATTGACACACTTGGCAGGGCCAGGAGTACAACTCATCACTAGTGGGATTGCAACAACACATCAATGTGCAGATATCACATGCACCACACAGATCATATGGATGCTGTATGGGCAAAGAGTATGAGGAGATGTCAGACATCAGACAGCATCCTTCAGTATGCTCCGGGGGGTTGTAGTGAGTGCAGATGTGGACATATGTACCATACAACACACACGCATGGACACACAGGGTGCCAGTTCTGACATGCATGGGTGCATGTCTACATGGGTGTGTGGTGGTCACCCTTGCCAGCAGGCTTTACAAGGGTAGGCAATGGGTATACCTTGGCATCAGGCCACATGATAATGGTCTGCATTGTGGCTCAGACCTGTAGTTATTGCATTTGCCCAAACAGGTCTGTATTGCATCCCCCATCCAGTCACCTAGGTGACTTTTATGTGTGGCCAATGCTGTACACCACATGCCATGTATGTGTTAATACTGAACCTGGTAAGTGCTATATCACCCATGACCCAACATCAATCCTTAAACTACCAGACTAACTCAACCCACTTCACTTTTAACCCAGTTCCAACTACAACCATTCAAAATCACTTAGCTAAACTCAAACCTACCACCCTAGCTGTCGACAGTCTCCCAGCTTAATATCTCCAAATTGCATCCAAGGCCATCACCTACCTCATCTCCCTACTCTTTAACAGATCTGTCTCCTTGCATTCCATTCCTTCATTATGGAAACCTCATATATCATCCCTCTCCACAAGGGAGGTCCATCTACTGAACTCTCCATCTACTGTCGCATTGCTAGCCTATCACCCCTCTCAAAAATTCTAGAAAAATGTATCCACCACCAAATCCTTACCCATCTGTTAACTAACAACCTTCTAACTAAATCCCAACATGGATTCAGAACTTCCCATAGCAGCAACACTGCTCTAATTAACTTCTCCAATACCATAAATTCACATAGGAGCCAAGGGAAGCTGGTCTCTGCCACCTTCTTAGACCTATCCAAGGCATTTGATACAGTTTCCCATAGCAAACTCCTCAGCTGCCTAGCAGAACTTAACCTCGATGACTCCACCCTAAAATGGTTTAACAGTTACCTAAACAACTGGTCACAATCTGTCAAATGATGCATCTCCCTATCCCCCCACTCCCTGTCACATGCGGTGTCACACAAGGTTCAATCCTTGGTCCCCTTCTCTTAAACATATTTGAAAATAATCTCCATCTAGCTACCACTAAAGCCAACATTGTCCAGTATGCGGATGACATTATTCTAATTGGCTCAGCACCAAGCATCCAATTACTACAAAGTAAAGCCCAGGAATCCTTCACTGAGGTAGAGAATTGGCTAAACAACTACCAACTAATACTAAACCCCAAAAAAACAAAACACAGCTAATACTATTCCACCCAATCAATCACTCCTCCGCCACCTTTACCATCATGTCAACCGATGGCACCCTCATCACCCAAGTAACTGAGGCCAAACTCTTAGGTATCACAATTGATCAACAACTTAAATTCAACAAGCACATATCCCAAACTATCTCTAAAGTCTATAAAAAAACTTGGTTGCCTATATTGTTGCATACTATTCCTAACCCCCGAAACTAGAACAATAGCCAGGACTCATCTCTTATCAACACTACTATACGCCTCTCCAGTCCTCACCAATATTAACAAAACTAACCTGAACAAACTCTCCACATGCTACAATAAATAGCTAAGTTCGCTGACAATAATAGATCACATTCCCACCACTGCCAATCCCTAATTAAACTGCACTGGTTAGAATTTCCAAACCTCCTACACTACCAGCAACTGATCATAGCCCATCCAAATTATTTTTCATCCAGGGAAGAGTCCTGTCCTAGCTGACATACTAAACTTTCACAACCCCAAAAAGGAACTACGTTCATGTAACAAAAACCTGATTGAAATCAACCCATGCAATAACAACGCTGGGGAGGCCCTATTCTCTTATGATGTTGCTAAAGTATGGAACACCCTCCCATCTGAACTCAGGCTACAAAGTCACACAAGTACCTTCAAGGGCCTTCTTAATTCACAACTCTATGCTAACCCTCTCTGCAACTGCAAAGACCCCCCTTGAAGACCCACTACTCCATATTAGTGACCCACTGTATACCTCCATTGCATACACTATATTCTCACCTGATATACTCACCTGATATGTACTTTTTTTGTAAATATTGCAAATAGGGGTTCTGCTCCTGAGTATCTTATTGTTTTACAAAATGTATTGTACTTCTTTGTTTCTCTTACCTTGTATACTGTTTTTTTATTGTTATCTAAACCATGTATGTACTCTGTTAACTTCCTTGGAGCTTTTCTCCCCAGGATTCAAATGAAAATAGACACTTTCTGTCCAGTTGGATTTATCCTGGTAAAATAATGTTAAAATAAATAAATAAATAAATGTGTTCCTTAGTCCATGACATGGATGGTGTCTGGTATGTGCACCTCCCACATGCATGTACAGTGACATGTGGAATTGCACCTGTGGTTTCTGGCCCATGTTGTGTACACAGATTATTATCATATGTGCTAGTCTTGCCCCCCTGTGGCAAGAACTGGTAATGGGCAGCACGTTGTCAGGCATGGTATGTCCATTGTGAGTCACATGTGAAGGCACAACAGGTGGTGCAGGTGTCCATTGGGGAACATGATAGAGGTGCACTGTCTGCATGTACGTGCATATTGGACAGATGGCAGGGTGACATGCCCTCTGTAGCCCATTGCTATTACTGCATAGCTACTATCAGTGGCCAAAATACAGTGTACTACCCACATATTGGCTGCTGCCTAGGCATGTGTGTTCATATGACACATGGGTTGAGTGTGTGCTCTGGGAAATAGTGGGGTTGCTAACTTGGATTGTCTGGCCTTGATGTCACATGTATGGGTATGGCTTTGCATCCCAGCCTCCCAACTAATTTACATCTGTTATTCCTGTATGGTTGACATTGTGATATATAGTAGGGCCACCATAAAAGAAAGTAGCAAAACCCCCACCACAGTTGTCACAAACTCACCTCTACACAGGATACGAGTTAGAAACACACACCTGTCATGTCTGGGAATAGAACCCCTACCTAACTACATTATAGCACTGTGCAGTTATAGTACACGCCACAGACATTACTGGAGTACAATTTCCCTAAAGGTGTATTTCACAGTGTATGACATCAGCAGGATTACCAGAGTAGGGCATTTCAACTGTACTGCAAGTGGCTAGCCTAAAATGCATTGCTACCTACGCAGACAGTGAGGCACACACAAAACATCCACAACTTACTTGTGTGGGTATATAACCTCTGACTGAGGTTTATATCACAATACAGCATAGAACTGTTATAGGCCACACCACAGGGATTACTCAAGAGCTTTCTCGCCAAAGTTTTACTTCACAATTAATGACATCAGCAGGATTGGCAATGTAGGGCATTTGAAATGTACTGCGAGTGAGTAGCCTATGATGTATTGCTCCATACACAGACATTGTAACACACACAAAACATCCAGAACTGCCATGGGTGGAGATGGAATCCTACCCCAGTTCTAAATCACATGACAGCAGTACGCAGTTACGGGACGCACTACAGAGAATACTGAGCTACAACCTTTCCAGGGGTGTATTTCTTGGTGGGTGACATCAGCAGCCTTGACAAAGTCAAGTAGGTGTATTGTACAGGATGTGAGTGGCCTAAAAAGCATTGCTCTCTAATCAGACAGACACATACAGATTCACACACCAACACACACAGTTGCCAGGTCTGGGGTTAGAATACCTACCTTGCTATTTTATCACACGATAGCAGTACTCAGTTACAAGACATGCTACGGAGATTACTGGACTATGATTTCTCCAGAGGAGTATTTCTAGGTGAGTGACATCAGCAGCCTTGCCAAAGTCAAGTATGTGTATTGTACGGTGTGTGAGTGGCCTAAAAAGCATAAATTTCTTCACAGTCAGACACAAACACACAATTGCCAGGTTTGGGGTTAGGACACCTACTTAACCACACTACAGAGGTATGCAGTTACAGAATGCGCTACAGAGTTTACTAGGCTATGATTTCCCCAGAAGTGTATTTCTAGGTGAGTGACATCAGCAGCCTTGTCAAAGTCAAGTAGGTGCATTGTGTGGGGTGTGAGTGGCCTAAAAAGCATTACTATCTATGCAGTCAGACACACACACACACACACACACACACACACACACACACACACACACACACACACACACACACACACGCACACACAAACACACACATTTGCCAGGTTAGAACACCTACCTAGATACTTTTTTACACTATAGAAGTACACAGTTACAAGACGCACTTTGGAGATTACTGGGCTATGATTTCCCCAGAGGTGTATTTCTAGGAGCGTGACACCTGCAGCCTTGCCAATGTTGTGTATATGAGCTGTACTGAGTGTGAGTAGCCTAGAAAGCATTTTTCTCTACACAGGCAGAGACCGAGACATGCACACATACACACACTCACACAGTTGCCAAGTCTGGGGTTTGGACTACTAGCTAACTAGTTTATCAGTACAGGAGTACACAGTTATGGGACATGCCATGTGGATTACTGAGCTACAGCTCCCCAAAGCTGTATTTCACATTGGATGACCTCAGCAGGCTTGTCATAATACTGCTATGGGGAGAGCGGTGTATGCATGGGCCATAACCCATTCATCTAGGGGTTGACATGCCACATGCGGGCACACATGGGGTCATATGCCACAGGTACATGAATACAGCTACTAGGGGACAACTTCCTTGTACAGTCATGTTGCACAGCTGGCACGTGGAACATGGCGTCATACTGACTGATACTGCTGGCTAGTATCTGCAGTGAGTGACTCCTACACCTCATGTGTTTGGGGTCCTTTGGCTGTGCGCTGGGTGGGACAGGCCCAGATGGCTCCTTGTCATGGTCACCCTCTTCAACATATCTATGTCCTTCTACCTTTGGCTTATTATAGTGTGTTGTCCTTACATATATGTGTGTATTTCTATCCACTGTGTGTGCAAGGCAGGAGTGATGCATACTGACATGTGTCTGCACTGACAACTGCAACTGACAGATATGTCTGGTCCACTGTTGTTTGCTGACATGGCCTTCTTGTGTTTAGGTGTGTGAGCATGCCCAGTATGGGCTTTCAATATGTTGTTGACTGACATTGCCTTCATTCCTCTAAGTATGTGAGCATGACCAGTATGGCCATCTATATTGCATGTGTGGATCAAGTCCAGGTGGTTTGTACTGCAGTGTTGACCTTTGTGTTGTACACCAACAGGTAGTATGCTGTGTCTGCAGGGTATACATCAGTCATTTGGCATTGACTGTTGCTACATTTCTGCATAGCTAGGGGGGGGGCACCCAACTGTTTCTACATTTCTACACAGGGGTTGTGGGGCACACCTGACTGTTACTATAAGTGTACATAGGATGGTGGGGCACACCTTACACTTTTACACAGTTGCTAGGACTGTACTGGTATGTTGGGTACACCATTTTAGTCTGTGGTCTTACCTATCATGCTGGCTAGAGGCATACTAGTGCACTACAGATCATAGCTTTCACTACCTGCATATTAGTTTCTGACTTCCTAGCTTTCATAACTTACATCCAACTGGCTGGCCTGCTGTAGTCTGTCTGTGTAGGCCTGGGGTAGGGGTTACCCATGGGGCTCATTCAGAGGCCATAGTACAGCATGTATTTGTATTTGTCTACACCTATCCTGCTGGCTGTGACTGTTGCTGGGTATGTGCCCCCCAACTGGCATGTGTGAGTCACTTACCTTATGGGTGTCCCAGTATTGAGGGTGGTGCTGTAGGGCTGCTTATGTAGGATGCACATAGTACACTCCCTAAGCATGGTTGAGCACAGGTAGTGTCATGTTTGGCATCCCTTTTATGTATGTGCGAGTTAGAGAGAGGTGTCATTCCCTGGGTTCCTACTGTGTCAGTGCATGTGCTATGCGTTGCCTCTTTGCCAAGGCCAGGGCATACTGGGCATGCCTCCTTCTTCCTACTGGGGCAGGCTCAGGTTGTTCCTCCTCCGAGTCACTCTGCACTTGTGCAGGCCTTGACACTGGTGGGGGGGATGTGTTGCCCTGCCCCATGCTGTTCCTGCTGCAGCTGTTTCCACAGGATCATATTGTGTAGCATGACACATACAAGGAGAATTTGGGTACATATAGTTGGTGAGTACTGCAAGACTCCACCTGATGTGTCCAGGCACCAGAACCGTGACTTGAGCATCCCAAACACATGTTCTGTTATGATTCATGTTTGTGCGTGTTCGTCATTATGGAGTTCTTGTTTGGGTGTGTGTGCATTTCTGATGGGTATCATCAGCCATGGCTCCAGTGCATATCCAGCATACCCCACTAGGTGACAGTGTGGGATGTCCCCATTAGCAAATGTCTGGTAGAGCTGCGTCAGATGCCAGATGTGGGAATCGTGGTAGCTTCCAGGGCAGCCGGCACACAAATTCATTATTATACCCTGGGCATCGCACACGACCTGGCAGTTGATGGAGGGAAAGCCCTTGTGTTTGATGTAGACTCTACCCCATTCATCTGGTGATGCTTTAATGCGTATGCAGTCTATTGCATCCACTACCTCAGGGTATTCTGCTATTTGGTGGAAGAGATGCATATTGCTGGTCAACACCTCACAGGTGATGGGGAAATATACATGCTCACTGACATGTGCTGACATGACATCCAGGAACTGGTGGAGTACCCTGGATGCTGATGCCTGTGAAATCCCCGTCATATCCCCAGTTGGCCTTTGGAAGGTACCTGTAGCTAGTATTCTTAGGCCTACACATACCTTGGTATCCACTGGGATGGGTTCCCCTCTGTTAGTTCTTTGTGTCAGGCATGGCCGGCACAGCTCCACAATTTGATGTAGGAGGTCCCTGTCCACCCTATAGCACTCCACTATCTCCAGCTCATGTTGCCTTTGGTAGGTTACCCGGGGTCTGTACATCGTCTCTGTCTCCTCACTGTGGGTTGCTCAGCAGCATTCACATCCTCACCACCCTCAGCCTCTTGCACATGCTGGTTTATGATAGCAAAAGCAGCCCCTAACATTTTTTCTCTTGCTTTCGTTTTGTAAAATTTCCCCGTCTGTATACACCGGTGGTGCAGAGTTTTTAGGAAAAACAAGGGGGAAAGGTGTTTGCATAGTTTATAGTGGTGTGCTGGGCTGGTCTGCTGCCTGTGTAATTGGCTGATTCTGATACATTTCACCAGTCAGCTAAGCTAGTTCTCCTTGATTACCTTCCTACTGCTGTTTTCCCTTCCCATTGCCTCCCTGTTTAAGCCTGTGTGCACGCCGCACAAATGGAGTGCTCAAATGTGCACAGAGCTGCTTTTTCCTGGTTTAACTTCCTTTTTCTTCCTGTAAAAAGTAAACGAACAAGAAACACTGTATAATCCACAAAGTAAAATAAAGCAGGCAAATGTTTTTTGTAAAGACACCAAATTTTATTATAATCCAAAAGGTTAAAGTGCTAAAATGCCCAAATATAAGCACTTTCATCTCGTTTTTACAGACTTAAAGAGAGTTCATCAGATACAGTTGATTACTCTAACCTACCAAATTTAAAAGAAGGAGTTAAGATTACATCATATCCTAGAGCAGTCAGGACACATTCATTTAAAGCTGTAATGCACTAAAAGCAATCATTACTTCAACAACACCATAAAAATGTTAAAACCTTTTAAAATACTTCATACATTTGTAGCCATAAACTGTGAATGCTATATAAATATGTAATGACATGACTGTGAATATAAATAAATACATATAGAAATAAAAATAAGTAAATAACTAAAATATGTGAATACATATATGCGTATAACTTAATGCTAGTTCAGACAGTGAGTAGATGAATGAAATTATTACATCTTAATGGCTGTAGAATGTATTTTAACTTCTATTAAGAGCTTTTATTTTCAAAAGACTACTAATAGACAAATTGTCGTTCAGCCCTGGCCAATACATGGCATTCATTCTAATCTGCCATCCTAATTCCATTTTGTCCAGCTGATAAGACCATGCTCCACCTCTTGCACTAATTGTGACAATATCCAATATGATAAATTTAAAAACATGGTCTGGGTGAGCGATAATGTGTTTTGCTAAGGCATTCCCTTCCTATGAATCACGTATGTTTCTAAGGTGTTCCCCTATTCTACTTTTGAATTTGCGCTCAGTCTTGCCCACGTAAAAACATGGGCATGAATTACAAACAGCTCAATACACAAGCCTCTCAGTTGAACATGAAAACCTACCTCTCAGCCATATTCTAATTCCATTAATAACTACACTATTGTTAATTTCCATAATATTCGGGCAGAATTTACACATTTATTCATGTATCTTTGAGAATACTCACCCTGTCCTCTTTCAAACATATTTTTGAGACACTGTCCTTTCTTATATATGCAAATAGGAGCATCACCCAAAATGTCTCTCGCCTCTATCACTCCTAATAATTTTGAAATTTTTTATTAAAATATTTTTGATATTATGTGCTTCATTATTATAAGTGGTCAAGAAACTATTTTCATAAGTCTACTCACTCACTGGTGATGTGACCATAATTGTGCTGGTGTGGGTTTCCATCGTACTACCACTTATTTAATTTAAAATAGGGGTAAAGTACCCAGATTTTCTTTTGTTATTAACTTCTTGCATAATCTGATCAATTAAACTACTAGGGTATCCCCTCCTAAGAAACATACATTTCAGCAAGTTGCATTCATCAACATAGTTGTCCCAAAGTGTCGTCATCCAGACAGCGTGGGCAAATTGCCCTTTCAACATTGCTCGTTTTTGTGTGAAGGGATGACAACTGCTGAACTGTAAGAAACTGTTAGAATAAGTCTCTTTTCTAAATATTCTAGCAAAAACACTTTGTACTGTAACTTTCAAAAAAGTCCCAGGTTGCTGAATATCTTGCAAATCATTTTAGCAGAGCTAAGCATCACTCAAACCTGCGCAATCATATTTCAGTGGAGCTTAGCAAAGTGCAAACAAAATATCCGTTCACCATGTTTAAGTGGTGCTTAGCATCGCTCAGCTTTTCCAAATGTAACAATTTTGTTTTTGTATTAAACCACCCTTTAGGTCATCTCACATTTTCACGGCATGAAATTTAAAAAGGTATGACTGCTCAGGACTTGAACCCAGAACCTACTAAACTTTAGGTCATGATTCAACCTATTTAGCTGCATGGATGGTGAGAGGATCAGTCTATCTTCACATGTACTACTAAGGTGCCTGTTAGCATTGCTAAGCGCTGTGTCACACCACGCAAACGGCCATTAAAAAAAAATAGGCAAGTTAATTACATCCAGGTACTATTTTTAGATGAATGGAAGATGTCAGCTGTGTATACATCCAGGTTCTATTTTTAGATGACTGGCAGATGTCAGCTGTGTATGTGTAAGTGCAGCTCAGCACTGCTAAGCACCATGCTAAGCCACGCAAATGGGCATTAACAAAATAAAGAAAAAAAAAATTAAATGCAAACATATTTATACAATAGCAGAGTACATTACAAGGATTCTTATCATGTGCATAACATCTGTCCAGGAATTTCCTGTGCAAGTCACAACTATGGGACAGTCTCTACACTACTGCTTACATGGATTCAATATTCATGTTACTGTGATCTGCCTTGGCAGCATGCCATGATTAATATGCATGGCGCACCACCAAGGGGGTACCATGGGTGAACACAAGGGTTGATTTCATGTAGGCTCTACATTGAGCCTACACAGATTTTATTGAATCCTTGGGTCTGTCTTTATATAAAAAAAAGTTTTCACAAACTCTGCAGATTCATTCTGACAGATTACCACACTTATAAATGTATGCTTTTTATTTCCAAAAGGCTCTCCTTATAAACTAAACTATAGACTTTATTTTAATAATAGTCCTTTTCACCTACAATACCAGTATTGCCCATTGTTTCTAACCAAATAAAAATGATTCATTTGCTTTCTTTCCTGCCTCTGTATCCACATGTCCCTTTATCTTTTTTCACTCTCTTTCTAATTCTCTCTCTCCTTCTCAGAAGCAGTCAAAGATAAATATACTGGTGGTGTACATTTTAATCTGTACATCCTGAGAACACAGATTTCTTTGTTAAACAATAAAGGTGCTGTGGCCATTATTTTGTACTGATGTATATGAATGGCATTAGAATTTTGAATGTTATTATGTGTGCCATTGGCATTTATTGACAGAACTACAAGCTTGGAATACATATTGAAAAACATACTGAATACGTAATGGAAATATTCAGAAAACTACACACACCAGTAACAAGTGTTCAGTTCACTATTGTATGTATTGATAGTTTTAATCCTGCAGTTTGAAGTAAATTGCATTGTTATGTTATATGGCATGCATGACTTTAAGGTCTGCATACTAAGTGTGAGTAACAGTCATTCTGAATATGATCAAAAGAGGAAAGAGAAAGGTTTATTACATTGGGTTCTATCTCGGTTCACCAACTGATCAATTATAAAGTGAGTCTTTGCTCTTTCTTTCATAAAAGGGCATGAAATGATTGAAGAAAGTTCAGCTATATGTTAACAGTCAGGTGGATAACTTCACTTAGTGTACATATAGTGAATTATAAATAGAATTTTAAATCATTTAAATTCACTGTAGTTAAAACAATTAGCTTCATCCTGGCCTATAAAAAACCTTATGACCTGTTTGCATTTGATATTCAGCATTTAAGAAATAATGCAATATGAATACTCATTGGCAAACTTGTCATGTATTGACTTTGTTCACAAGCTTGAACAGTTAGGGTAGTATTTTATTACTCATAGAATTCTCCCTTATTGAATTCCATAAGAAAAAAGAATCCATATGTAAACTACTTCATTTTAATTGGGAAGAAAAGATTCTGCTGGCAGCAGTTTCTATTTGTTATGCAGAAAAAATAAAGAAAATCTACAGTTATGATGGATTGTAACACAACCTGCCTACTCTTCATAAACACATGCATACACAAATGTAAACAAGCTGAATACTGAACAGATATGCATTGACATATTGACATTTTTAGCTACCTTTGCTGCCTGACCGCTGCTTACAAATGCGTACAATTTAGAATCTTCATCTGTTTATTTACAAGCCATGTTGAGAGCCAACTGAGTGCCTTTAAATTAAATGCAGTTACTGGGTCATGTCTCTTTTCTGTTGTCACTGATGAGAGCAGTTATACTACAAATTAAGCAATAGCTTTGTAGTTTCTATACTCTGAGCCAGATCATGGTTAATGGAGCCATAGGTAGGGTAATGGATCAGGGTGCCTCTGACCCCTCATCCCACCCCACCTAGCCATTCCATGGTTCCATGTTTGTTTCTCTCTCCTGTTACCATAAACTCTGTTGAAACCTGTTGGTGTGTGTACTATTTTCATGTTTACTTCTACAATAATTACAGCTACAGTAGACTCTCTCTTATCTGGCCCCCTTTAATCACCTCCTTTTTTAATTGGCCTTTAAACTTCTGCCATAGCTGTAGCAACAGACAGCAGAGAAAAACACACTTTTGCCTTCTCTGGGCACTTTGGAACATCTCTGCTTATTGTTTTAATCTTAAAATGTTAAAATATTGAAACAGAAATAAACTTATCAGTAAAAAGAGAAATGACTGGTATAAGGGCTGATACTGTTACTATGAACTCGGAGTGTAACTGTTATAAATTCTTAATTTGTCTGTTGCACTTTATATGCAACGATACCTTTAAAAACTGTAAGTGGTGCGTAGATAGTCTCGTAGATATTTAGCACTAGAATATATTAATGTTATAAGCTCAACAGTACCTTATTTCTAAGTGAGCACACACAAGGCTGTATTCACATCTCCGTGGTAGTATGTAGATATGAGACTGATCCGCTCAGTCGGTATTCACCTCTCTAAGCGTTTCCACCAATGAACCTCTCGAAGTAGTAGTAATAACACAATCCAAAGCATACAGTTCCAACTCAGACAATTCCAACACAAATATTTCCAGGTATTAGTAGTAATACAATCCAAATCGAATAGTTCCAACACTCCTGTTCTTGTAGAATTCGTTCTACGAATGCACCATGCAAATATCTTAATGTAAGCAAAATATTTTATTGTAAAAAGCAGTCGACAAACAGTTACGGCTAGCGCTTTCACCTACTGGCTTCCTCAGGCCGTTAAATGAATGCTGGTAATGCAAACTATATATAACTTCAGGATTTCAAAATTCCTGATGTCACATCCTGTCCTATATTAAAATACATAGTAACTAATCTTATAACAGCGTTACATAGTATCGCATCTTCTATCATAAATTTTCATTAAATAAAACATTGCTTCTCCATCTAATATATGACTAATGATAGAATGTTGGTAATCTTATATATAATATAAGATACACATAATAAAATAGAATAGAAGTGTGCTTACTGATGTCACATCCTTTTATACTTTTCTTTAATGCATTGGTTTAGTTGCGATACTTAGTATCGCTACATCAAATATGCTTGCATTCAATAGTATATTAAAACATCATTTAGTGCAAATATAAATTAAAAAGTTATTATTACATAAAAATACATAAAGGACTATCATTTAAAACACTGTATAAAATAGCTGTCAGATATATATACATCATCTATAAGATGCATAACTTGAAATACAATAATATATAGCATCTATCTACTACGCATAATAAACTGTTATTTTTATTTTGAATCTATTTAAAGTAGTTCCTAACCATTATATGGCCTCTTATTCCCATCAAACTTCATTTAAATATACCATTTGTATATAGAACTGCTCAACTAGTGGCGTAAAAAATCTTTAAAATGCGAGTAGTCTGTGCCATAAAGTCACTAAATTATGTAGATCCTATTATAATCGTGTGCTTTATCTTGCACATGACTCGCTATATAATGTACACAAGTAAGTGTATAAAATTGTAATGTGTATGTTCACATAATATTTTGGTGTATAATAATTGTTTTTGGGTCTATCCCTGAACTTTATATGACTTTAACCAGTACTTATGTTAGTACGCTACTTCCCAAAACTTTACATATACATAAAAATCATGTATAAAATATGAAAAAAATATATGAAAAAAATATATATATATATTCAGGCGCTAACCTAATATAGCTTCTTATTGGTGCTCGTTCGAATTCACAAATCTTCTATGCCTATAGTATGGTAAATACATGTACCTGATGGACTAAGGACAAATACAACAAAGCGCTTAATTTATATTTGTCTTACTAAAATTATGTGTAATATCACACATGTGGTTCACTCAATAGCAGTTATGAACAGACCATGCCATTACATATTGAATACTATTAGATAGTAAAATGTGTACTTTGATGTAGTAAAAGGCACTGATAGAATCCTATGTATAGATTTCAGGCTAATTAAAGATACTGCTAGTTCATAGCACATATACAAGTGAATATAAAATATAAATTTTCTTAAATATTTATTTGCATGTTCCCATCATACACATATGTGTATTTTACTGTCCATCTTTATTACTAATCATTCACTTGGACTTTATACTTAATTTTCTGGCCTTTAATACAGGTTTAATTGGAATTCTATCATTAAGACCTGGTTTCTGGTCGGCTCTTAGGTTCATAGGTTCATAGGTTCATACTAGGCTATCTGCTATGGGGAACTATACCCATTATTTTGCTGTGCCTCTGCCATTGGTCAAGATTGCTCTGCCTCACATGTACCGTTTAAGTCTCCGCCCTTGTGGCTCTGATGGATCTAGATTTTTTGGTGAAGCATATTCATCAACTGAATAGAGCTGGAGTTCTTCATAGGACAGATTTTATCCTTTTGGTGAGGAACTTTGTGGCCTCTCCAGCTGCTGCAAGTTCAGATACATTCGAATGGGGCATTGTACTCAATCATTGGTCTGATGAGTGATGAGTAAAGGAGACTATGACCTCCTTGATCTAGATGAGAATCCTTCATGATAAGGTGAAGGTCTTCCTGACTACTTTAGCTACATGGGTGTCGAATGACAGACTACTATCAACCTGGGTCCCCATGTCCCTGATAACTTCTTCTGTGCTCAGTGGATTGCCACCTATTTGGTAGCTAGGGGTAACCTTGTTTATGACTATGCATTTTTTGGCATTTAACTTTAGGCCGTGGCTCTGGCACCAGTTATCCGTTTCTGTGAGACGCTTCTGAAGGATATCTGTGTCAGATGTGTTTTCTACTATGGCGCCCAGCTTAAGCGAATAATCCAATTCATTTCTAATTCTTCTGTTTTGATGGAAATATCTCCTCTCCTAATATTAGTGAAATTATTCTGTAACACCTTAAATCTAAATGTATGTTCGACAGAAGTATTAATAACATGTTTAGATAGGGCATTGGTTGTAGAGCATATTTTAATATTATAAAGGTGTTCCCTGATACAATCTTTCAACCGTCGATCAGTTTTGCCTATGTAAAAGGCAGGACAAGCTATACATAGGGCAATGTATACTATATGCTTAGTATCACTTGTGTTATATTCACTTGTATATGTTCCCCATATATATATGGATAGAGCAATATATATTATGAAGAATCTATATATACCAACAATTATAATACAGACATTTATAAATAATTTTAATAAAAAGATTTTTAAATGACATTAAAATAATTAATTATATAAAATATATATCATGAATTTGATAAATAAATTTTATTAAGAAGTTATTTAATTTGATTTATTTAGAATGCAAAAAATTGAATTGCCATACTATAGTGAAATAAGTAAATACTGATGTTAGTGAGTTTTTGATAATATTAACAATACATTTTTGCAATAAGATTATTTATTGTCTTTATAGTTAGTAAGGAAACAATTAATTATACATATTAATAAAAAATTATTCTGATTAATAACAAAATAATATATTACAGAATATTCAATACTAATTTTAGCCTTAATTTTAATTAATTTTTAATCTATGAATATAACATAATATATATTTCGCAATTATGAAAGCCCATGTAATATAATACAGAGGTATTGAGTAATATATTCTATCAGGATAACAAATAATGATTATCCTAATGATAAATAAAAAAATTCATACTATCTTCCTCCCATTATTAATGATTGAATACATAATTCTATAGATTTCATCGTAAAGTGACGAGCTAACTGATTCAAGTAAAGATATATCTGAACTAGCAGGATCTTTAATTAGCCTGAAATCTATACATAGGATTCTATCAGTGCCTTTTACTACATCAAAGTACACATTTTACTATCTAATAGTATTCAATATGTAATGGCATGGTCTGTTCATAACTGCTATTGAGTGAACCACATGCGTGATATTACACATAATTTTAGTAAGACAAATATAAATTAAGCGCTACGTTGTATTTGTCCTTAGTCCATCAGGTACATGTGTTTACCATACTATAGGCATAGAAGATTTGTGAATTCGAACGAGCACCAATAAGAAGCTATATTAGGTTAGCGCCTGAATGTATATATATTTTTTTTATATATTTTTTTCATATTTTATACATGATTTTTATGTATATGTAAAGTTTTGGGAAGTAGCGTACTAACATAAGTACTGGTTAAAGTCATATAAAGTTCAGGGATAGACCCAAAAACAATTATTATACTCCAAAATATTATCTGAACATACGCATTACAATTTTATACACTTACTTGTGTACATTATATAGCGAGTCATGTGCAAGATAAAGCTCACGATTATAATAGGATCTACATAATTTAGTGACTATTTATGGCACAGACTACTCGCATTTTAAAGATTTTTTATGCCACTAGTTGAGCAGTTCTATATACAAATGGTATATTTAAATGAAGTTTGATGGGAGTAAGAGGCCATATAATGGTTAGGAACTACTTTAAATAGATTCAAAATAAAAATAACAGTTTATTATGCATAGTAGATAGATGCTATATATTATTGTATTTCAAGTTATGCATCTTATAGATGATGTATATATATCTGACAGCTATTTTATACAGTGTTTTAAACGATAGTCCTTTATGTATTTTTAAGTAATAATAATTTTTTAATTTATATTTGCACTAAATGATGTTTTAATATACTATTGAATGCAAGCATATTTGATGTAGCGATACTAAGTATCGCAACTAAACCAATAGATTAAAGAAAAGTATAACAGGATGTGACATCAGTAAGCACACTTCTATTCTATTTTATTATGTGTATCTTATATTATATATAAGATTACCAACATTCTATCATTGGTCATATATTAGATGGAGAAGCAATGTTTTATTTAATGAAAATTTATGATAGAAGATGCGATACTATGTAACGCTGTTATAAGATTAGTTACTATGTATTTTAATATAGGACAGGATGTGACATCAGGAATTTTGAAATCCTGAAGTTATATATAGTTTGCATTACCAGCATTCATTTAACAGCCTGAGGAAGCCAGTAGGTGAAAGCGCTAGTAACTGTTTGTCGACTGCTTTTACAATAAAATATTTTGCTTACATTAAGATATTTGCGTGGTGCATTCGTAGAACGAATTCTACAAGAACAGGAGTGTTGGAACTATTCGATTTGGATTGTATTACTACTAATACCTGGAAATATTTGTGTTGGAATTGTCTGAGTTGGAACTGTATGCTTTGGATTGTGTTATTACTACTACTTCGAGAGGTTCATTGGTGGAAACGCTTAGAGAGGTGAATACCGACTGAGCGGATCAGTCTCATACCTACACACTACCACGGAGATGTGAATACAGCCTTGTGTGTGCTCACTTAGAAATAAGGTACTGTTGAGCTTATAACATTAATATATTCTAGTGCTAAATATCTAAGAGACTATCTACGCACCACTTACAGTTTTTAAAGGTATCGTTGCATATAAAGTGCAACAGACAAATTAAGAATTTATAACAGTTACACTCCGAGTTCATAGTAACAGTATCAGCCCTTACACCAGTCATTTCTCTTTTTACTGATTATCTTGTTGGACTACTCAGACTGTGTGTTTTTGGAGTAGTAGTGACTGCCTACACAGAAATAAACTTATACTGCAAGTTTGCTTTTGACTTATTAATGCTTTCTGGTTTTCTGACTTGCAAATGCTATTTTGTATACTTTTTCTGATTAACCAGCCATTCATTTATACAGCCTAAGGTCCAGTCCCAGTGAGACTGGATAAGACAGAGTCTACTCTATTTAGATTTAATTAAAAATTTGTATTTAAAATTTTATAGCATGACCACTGACAGTCATTTCCTAAACAAAGTAATGCAGTCTCACAATGAAAACAGACTTAGCGTGAGCAGCAGTAAACTTCTCTGCTCTTGAAACTCACATTTATTCAAATAGCATTGAAACTAACATTCATAGAAAATGCATCTGGCCAATAGTGGAGTAAGTGTACATTTTGGCTGTTTTCAAATCATGGTCCCCTGCACACATTTTTAGGACAACACATGAATGTATGTGTTATTTGATTTGTTTTTCTGATTGTATGAAATTGTATTCCTTGTTTAATGCAGCACCACACATTATTGTACTTTTTAAATTTGTAATTTTGAAGATTTTTCCAGTTTGTGTCTTTCGGCTTTTCCCAGTTAGGGGTCGCCACAGTGGAACTCCGGTCCACTAATGATTGGTAGCCGATTGTTATGTGCCAAGTTACCAGCCCTAATGCACAACCTTCAATGAAGGTATGCCCATTCACGCATGTCTCCACGCAGAAGATGCTCTAGCTGAGAATCGAACTGGACAGAGGCAACAATGCTACTGCAGCACCACCGCAGGTAATTGGTAAAAAAAAAAAAATTCTGCTCAATTTCTGAGAGACTTGGTTGGCTACAATCACCTACATTAAAAGATGAAATTAACTGCAAACTTGCAGTATTGTATTTTAGTCTTCTGTTAAATACAAACTTGCAGTTTTAAAAGTACTGTATTTCATTTTTTCTGTTACCTAATTGTTTCATTGAATAGTGTGCTGTGTGTCTCTCTGCTATAAAAGGGGGTAGTGGTCTTCTCACTTCTTTGTTATCTGATATTTAACTGTTAGCCTAGAAAGCTTCCTCTGTACTTTAAATGCTAGCCACCAAGTTTAAGAATTAATTTAATGTCCAGTTTCTGAGAGAGGTGGTTGGCTACAATCACCTGCATTAGAAGCTGAAGTTAAGTGCAAACTTGCAGTATTGTATTTTAGTCTTCTGTTAAGTACAAACTTGCAGTTTTAAAAGTACTGCATTTCATTTTTTTTGTTACCTAATTGTTTAATTGAATAGTGTGGTGTGTGTCTCTCTGCAGTTAGTTCCTCACCCACCCTCCCTGTTCTTGTTTTGCTGTTAGTGTTGGTGGCTCTGGAATTGCCTGCCCTCCTGTAAGTCTGTATTTGAACACTCCTCCTGGGTCCATCTCATTTGCTCACTTAACTGAGAACAGTGTGATCATATTCTGAGTCTAGTGTTCACTCTACTTAATACAGAGAGAAGATTTGAGAAGGCCAACCCACTTAGGTTCTTCCTTCATCTCTCGTTGCACTTTACTAACAAAAAAAATTGCACTTTATTCATCTGCGTCTACTGTATTTGTGTTTCCTCCTACTTTATTTTGCTTTTGCCTCTCCTTAAAAATACTCAAATATATTTATTCTGCTGCATTTATTACTGCTTGGTAGTAGCCTGAATAAATTGAAACTGTTATTCTAAGTCTTTTGGTTTAAGCACTTGGACTTCATACCAGTTGTTTTATATTAAGAAGGTTTGTGGTCTGTACTGTTGTGGCAGGACAGGTAGCTTACATCCTTCTAAGCTGGGAATTGCTGATTGAAGGCTCAGTGTCTGCTATTCTAAAAGTTTATTAGTTCTGGTTTAAGCACTTGGGCTTCAGGCCAGTTATTTTACATTAAGAAGGTTTGTGGTCTGCTTTCTTGTGGGAGGAAAGGCAGGATTCTGTCCTTCTGAGCTGGGAATTTCTGGCCATAGGCTTATTGTGCCTACGTATTTGAACTGTTTCTTTCTGAAATTGGTGCTCCTTGTTGCTGTAGCATAGACCAGATTCAGGCCTGCTGAATCTATTTTTGTTTGTATAACTTGAGCACTGATCCAGGCCATCTTTTTTTGGAGAAGGTTCCCCTGCACCTTAGTAGTAGGAGTGTACAGTTAGAGCTTGTCTGATTGCAAAATGCTGCAACAGGGCTCAGTTTTGAGCCATTTTATGGTTAATTGAGTAAAGTGTTTAAATCAGTTTGTTCGTTTTCTATTGTTTTATATATAACAAAAATATTGCACTTTATTCATCTGCTTTTACTGTATTTGTGCTGCTTCCTATTTTATTACTAGGGGCATTGACTACAACTCTGATCTGAGATATATAACAATAAGTATCCTTTTCTGTGCATTTAAAGTGGTTTTTTTTTATTGTATCTGCTTTATTTTCTGAAAAAAGAAACAAAAAAAAGACAAAAAATATACTTGTTTCCCGCCTTTCTAAGCTAGTATAGTCCAGTTTTCAGGTTAGTGCTGAATTCAGGGCTGTGTTACAAATCTCTGTGTTTGCCCATGCCTTACTTGGATAGAAGGAAGTTTCTCTGTTCACGTGTGAGAGAGGGCAGCTTTGAGCAGCCTATCTGTCCCTGGAGGAGTGGTTTCAGCCCAGAAATTAGTAGTTTATTGGCCATTTTGGGCTAATTTCTATCTCTTTTGTTTCCCTGCTATAAAAACTGCATTTGCCCAGTTTTGTGTATCGGGCAGCGCCGGTTACTATTCCCAGCTCCACAAAGTCTCCTCTTCAATTTTTCCCTTGGAACTAGTCAAACTTTCAACTTAAGCACTCAAGCCATTCATTTCTCAGCCCGGCACTTGCTCAAAACTCATAGCAAACACTTATAAAGCCTAGCACTAGACCCCCCCTATACAGTACAGAAGGACAAGGCTCTCTATTCGACCTTACCAGCCTTTTAGTAAAACAGTTCACTGTACCTATCCAGGCATGTTCAATGGGCAGTTTTGGGTGTACCCTCCAGTCCAACTGGTGAATCTGGGCATTTTGAGGCAATGTTACAATTGCCTCATGTACACAGACAACCCTCTCCTCCTACCACCAAACACTAATAAATGCAAGAGGTGCAGTTATACAGCCAAACTGGAGGCTAAGCTCTCTCAACCCAAGACTGGATCAGACAGTCAAGAGGAGAAGGGAAATACTTGCATCACACCACCAGTCTCACATTAGACCCATTAAACCAGCACCAGCAAATACTCACATAAATACATGAAAACATACTCGACGGCTCTAAATAAAATTCTGCGAAAGCAACAGAGACCTCCAAAGCAGTCATCCAAGCAACTCCATCCCCCAACACAAACCATGAAACACATACTTCACAAAACCAGTGTGCCATGCATCACAGCTCTTAATGCAAAATAACATACCCAACATACTAGTAATGGGTGATTCTATAGTCAGGCAAATTGATGTCCCACTTACTAGGCTGAATAAGAAGAAGGTTACTGTTAGCTGCCTGTCGGGTGCCAGGATCCGCCACATAACACAAGCACTCAGGTCACTCCAGAACAAGTACAAATGCAACTCTGTTATTGTCCAGGTTGGTGTGAATGACCTGAGCCATACCTCCCTGGACTACATGAAAAGAGACATGGAAGAGCTCTCTGATCACGTAGCACAGGCCAGTATGACCCTGACCCTGAGTAGCATCCTGCCCTCACCAAGAATGGTACCACAGTATAAAGAAAAAAAATATCAATTTCAACAATTGGCTAAGTTTCTGGTGTCATTCAAAGGGGATCCAGTGTCTGTCCGCCTGGGATGACATGCTTGACAAGCCAAGCTGCTTTGCTAGAGATGGCTTGCACCTGTCACCATTAGGCTTTCAAATACTGGCCAAGGCTCTTGGCACCCCCATAGTGCCTTATTTAGGCAAGGCTCAAAAGAAAAGCCCACCACCGTAAATAGCACAAGTAACAAAAAATTGAGGGTAATGCTACTCAATGCCAGAAGTCTAAACCTCAAAATGCACACACTCGAGGCACTCCTCAGTATGGAGAAAATCGATATATGTGCAGTAACATAGACCTGGTTTAAGGTTCCAGAGAGCACACCAGCACTACCAGGCTACAACTCATACCATACATTTCAGCCATAGAACCCAGACTAAAATACATAAGGTGGGGGGTATCTATATTCATCAAGGATACCCACAACTCTATGTTAGTGGCACAGCATGATGCTTCCGAGATCATCCACGTGAAACTAACAATGGGCAAAACTGCAATTCAAATTGTAGCTTTCTACAGATCACCCACCATGTCCCAGGACCCCCATTCCGCATTTCTGGAAACACTTGGAAACATAAGGGTCCTACCAAACACCCTAATATTGGGTAATTTCAATTACCCAAACATTAACTGGGAGAACTACTCAAGTACTAACTCCCTTGCCCAACATTTCCTAGAATTTTTAAACTCAAATGTCCTGGATCAACTGGTCAACACTTCCACCAGAGGTGACAACATATTGGACCCGGTCATCACCAACATGAATGACCGGTGTTCCACACTGGAGGTCAACCCCTCAATGGATATATCTGACCATAAACAAATCACTTTGGATATCCACATCCCCCCCACCCCTGGACAAGGAAACCACTGTGAAAAACTTTCCAAAAGCAAACTTCACGTTACTTAAGACCAAGGCGGAAAGTTTCAAAGCCACCATGCTAAAGGATAATGCTGTCCAAGCTGAAAAATCCTTTACTAATGCATTCTACAGGCACATACAAGAATGCATGGCTCATGCTATCCCAAGCAAAACCAAGACTCACTCCTCCAAGAAAAGGAAACCAGTCTGGTGGACCCCTGCCATAAACAAGCTATACAATAGAAGGAGGAAACTAGTACAGAAAAGAGTAAAATCCCAAGAATGGAAGACATCCCTGATCAGTATCAGCAAGAAACTACAATCCCTCATAAAATCATGCAAGGTGAGCTTCAAAAGAAAAATTGCCAAGGACTCCAAAGATACCCACAAGGTATTCTTTAGCTATGTCAAGAATCTAAGTGGCAATGCTCAGATCTGCTTGGAGTTAGTGTAAAATTGCAGAAAATACACTGAACCAACTGATATTGCTAACATCCAGGCAGACAGGTTCAGTGCAAACTTCACGCCCCTCTCATCTCCAAAAGGGCCCATAACCATACCAGAAGAATGTAGAGCCCCTGAAATCACAGACACTCAGGTTAAAACAGCCCTCTCCAAAGCCAAAAACACAGCATCAATGGGACCAGACAGTGTCAAAGGCTGCATCCTACACAAGCTCAAAGATGAACTAACCCCTCACCTAAACACACTGTTCAAACTCAGCTTCTCCACAGGCTATGTACCCATAGACATAGAGTGGTGCACAGCAATGGGTATTCTGCTCCACAAAGGTGGAGCCACAACAGACCCCAGGAACTATCACCCTATAAGCCTAACTAGATTGGTCTGCAATGCTATGGAGCACATCATCATGGAACTCATTAACAGAGACATTGGGAATCTCCAAACACTGGACCCTACCTAGTTCAACTTTGTTAAAGGCAGATCATGCCTCCTGAACCTGGTGGACTTCTTTGAGACAGTTACCAAGGCTATAGATGAGGGAAAGGTGGTACACACAGCCTACCTGGACCTCGCAAAGGCCTTCGGCACCATTCCCCATTCTGGTATTATAGACAAGCTCACCAGCCTGAACATAAACCCCTACATCACAAGATGGATTGCCAACTGGCTCATGGACAGAAACCACATGGTGAGAGTTGTGGGAGCTAGGTCTGACTCTAAACCGGTTACAAGTGGTGTTCCCCAGGGCTCAATTCTAGGACCCCTCCTGTTCGGCATATAATTCTCAGAGGTACAGGCAAGCACAGGAGGACTATGGCTGACCAAGTTCACAGACAACTGCAAACTAGGGGCTATAATTGACTCTCCAGCTGACACAGACATCCTCCAAAAGGGTCTCACTGAGACGGATACCTTGTGTCAAAATCATGGTCTCAAGCTAAATGCCAAAAAGTGCATAGTCATCCCCTTTGGAAAAAACAAAGTACCCACAATCTACCACATAGGTGGTAGTCCCCTAAATATGGAAGACATAATAAAGGATCTGGTGACCCAAGTAGATAGTAACTCTCCTTTGATAATCACATTGCCAAAGTGGTTAGAAAATCCTTCTATGTGGCCCACCTAATCACAAAAGGGTTTGCATCCAGATCAAAAGAGGTCATTGTGCCCCTCTACTCATCACTCATCAGACCCATCATAGAGTACAATGCCCCATTTGGGATGTACCTTACAAGACACCTGCAACAGCTGGAAAGACCACAGAAGTACCTCACCAAGACGATCACTGGCCTCAAGCAGATGCCCTATTCAGCTCGACTGAAGAAACTCCAGCTGTACTTGGTTGCATACCGCCTACACAGAGGTGATCTCTGCCTGACATACAAGGCCATGTCCAAACCAGAATTGATGGACATGCTCCACCTAAAGAAAACCATATCCCCTCGAGCCACATGCTCTAGGGATCTAAACCTCATCACAATAATAAATAGGATGTGCTGGAGGGATAGATTCCTGTCCCAGAGACTTCCCATAGTTTGGAACAAGGTTCCAATCTACATTAGGCAGAGCTCCTCACTAACACTCTTCAAGAGAAATCTTCACGAGTTGATGGGAAACAGAAAATTTACCCCGGGAATCACTTCAATGGCTCTGCTGAACAGAGTCACAGGGAAGTAATCTAAGGGGGCGGCGAAAGCCAACACATTCTGGCTAGGCTTATAAATGCCTTCGGGCAGATAGCCTAGTACCTACCTATGAACCTATGAACATATATGAACAAATAATAAGAAATCTACCACTTTTAGAATGTTTCAACCATATAAAACACCACTCAAACTGTTTGACATTAAAATCCACCAATGTTAGTCAACGTGTACAATCTCTGCAGAAGAAAAGCCATCTGAATAATTCCACATTAACGAGAACTGCAGCAAATATAGATGTTGCCTCTGGCAAACAACTTTGCATTTCAGTGCTTCATCTATAAATTCAGGGCCTGTGCCCTTGAAGAATAAATTGCATATTATTTTATTTAACATGAGTTTACTGGGAAAGAGCCCATTTTCAGCAGAGGCCTGGGGAGAAATGCTCCAGACACGTCTTTGAAATGTGGGAAGAAACCAGAGCAACTGGAGGAAACCCACACAAACACAGGGAAAACATGCAGACTCTGCACAGAATTCACCCAGCTGAAAACTGAACCAGAGAACCTCTTGCAGTGAGGTAACAGTACTAACCACTGCATCACTGCATCACCCCAATTATTAAAAGAATAGTGTGCTAGTGATATGCAATAAGGTATGGCTGGCAAGCAAGAAGTCTATAGTTACTAGGCATCTCATGCAAAGAAGAATGTACAAAGAAGTGCTGCACATTAATGTCAGAAAATCAACAGCTTTCTACATTAAAAGCAAGCATGTTACATGTTGCACCACTGACACTGAACAGCAACTATGAAACTCTATGACTAACACAGACCGCAATCCTCAGTGTTTTGCAATAACCCCCCCAAAAAATAATAATCATCATCATCATCATCATCATCATCATAATATTCTTCTTCTTCTTCTTCACCATTACCATAATTAAAGGAACCACTGACACTTAACAGCAACTATGAAACTCCAGAACTGACACTGGCAGACTGCAATCCTCAATTTGTTACAACACCTCCAAGTAATAATTATAATAATAATCATTGTCATCATTAAAGAAGCCACTGACTCTGAACAGCAACTATGAAACTCTATGACTATTGACAGACTGCAATGACCCCCCCAAAATGATGATGATGATAATAATAATATTCATCATCATCATCACCATCATTTTCACCATTATCATAATTAAAGGAACCAGTGACACAACAGCAACTATGAAACTCCAGAACTGACACTAACGGACTGCAATCCTCAGTGTTTAACAACACCCCAACTACTACTACAACTAGTACTACAACTACTACTAATACTACTACTACTACTACTACTACTATAAAGTCATTTAACTATATAGACCGCTAACTAGGGTATTTCACACACACACTCACACACACAAACACACACACACTCACACACACACACACACACACACACACACACACACACACACACACACACACACACTGGAGAGAGACAGTAATGTGCTGTATATCCGGTGCAGTAGCAGCTCCATTTGCATCTCAAAAATGGCAATGTCAGTTCTCTATTCACATCATATGTAGTATATCCTATAAAATCCTGTGGGTTTCTTCCAAAGAGTTGCTTGCCTGTAAACTTAAAAATCCTGTGGTTACTTCTTAAAGGAGAACCATGCCCACAGACTAAAAAAAAACATTTATTTCATCAAGTCTTGATGTCTCCTACATTTTAACACTACTTTTTGATGCTGCATACTTTTTTTTTTATATTTTTAAATGCAATTCCAGATACTGCCCAAATGGTGTCCGGCATCTTGATTTTTTTAGTGTACCACCAGGTATCCCAGAATGCAGTGTTTGGCTTTAAATTATTATATCATAGCTCCTAAGCTCCTGTCAGTACATTGACTTTACATATGTTTTTATGGATCCCCTACAGTTTACCGAAACGCCACAACGCCGAAACACAAATCACCGACACCAAAAGACCGACAACACAAAATACCGACAATACACACAACCATACATGCACTAACCGTAACCCAAACCCTAACCCTAAGGTCCGACACAACCGCACACTTACCCTACCCACACCCTAACCCTAACTCACTTAACCCACCCCTAAACCCACAGTCCGTCACTATCGCACACACACCCTACCTGCACCCTAACCCTAACTCACTTAACCCACCCTTAAACATATATTCCGTCACTATCGCACACTTACCCTACCCGCACCCTAACCCTAACTCACTTAACCCGCCCCTAAAACTACAGTCCCTCACTATCGCACACTTACCTGTCCGCTCCCTAACACTAAATCCCTCACTCTATCGCACACTTACCGAGTCCGTCGGGTTCTCACCTTGTCAGTCATCTGTGTTGTCGGTGATTTGTGTTTTGGCGTTGTGGTGTTTTGGTAAACTGTAGGGGATCCGTTTTTACATATACCCTACTTTCTTTTAGTCAGTCAGGTTTAATTACCATTTCTTGCTTTTCAATGACTACTTAAGGACAAACAGGTATAATCACACAGAATAGTATTCTCAGCACATGAACTTTGTCTCCTGCTGTGAACTATCAATCACAGCAGCAAACAGCTCAAATCTACCACTTTGACAGATATGACTTGGAGGTGTTTAGGGGAGAGGAAATGAGTTTAATAACTCAGACATAACAAATGAATAAAAATTGGCTACTTTAGAAAAAAAAAAGAAGTAAGAGGCACTATGAATACTATTCTATGTGATTATCCCTCTTTATCTTGTGGGGTAGACATTTTAACACATACCCAGTCAAGTTTTAAAAAAAAAGTTCAAAGCCCTAGAAGGATGAGCCAAGCAACAACTCCACCACCAACAAAAACAAAGCAAACAAACAAACAAACAGAAAACAACTCCAGTTTGCATCAAGCAATACAGGTCAGAGTAGACTTGTGATATACAATATGAACACCATACCATCCATAACACCATTAAGCAGAATAATTAAAGAAACATAAACTATAGTCATACTTCCATTTTTAAAACATGGAATACTACACTTTCTCACATAATATGGAATAGCTGGGTAAAATATTGCATAATTACTAACTATAAACAGGAAGGAAGCTCACACTCCCCTCTAATCTCAACCTCTTAGCTCAAACAAAGACAAAAATCAGAAGCAACTTTCAAATGTTCTCTTATATGCTTATAGCAAAGTAGTATCTTTCTGCTTTTCCCAGTTAGCGGTCGCCACAGCGAAACGCTCGTCAGCTTATGACTGGCAGTAGATTTTTATGGTGCCGAGGTGCCAGCTCAACACCCATCCTTCAACAAAGGCACACCCATTCATGCATGCACCTACCTGCATGTCTTTAAACGTCACTCGACCACGGGGAGGACATGCAGACATATGCTTAGAGTGTTGATAGAATAATAGGCTTTGCATTAAATAGTATTATCTGTAAACATGCTTGTCATTATTTTATGACTGCAATCTGCAATAATTTGCCAGAAAGTCACAAATATTAATAAGGAACAGACCAAAAATATCTCAACTATTTTGCTCAAGAAATCTGAACTAAGCCAAGAATAATATGGTGAAGATAAGTGCTCCAAAAGATACAAATTTTAATACCATTTTAACTATTTGGTAAACAGGTAAACCCAATGAAGGAACTGACCCTTTTCAGGCGTGACCTTTACGAATTGTGTGAGTGACTTGCTCATGGTCACACAGTTGGCATATGGAGGTGAGAGGATTTAAACCCTGTACATTTGACTACAGGAAGCAGTTCCTTAACAGATCAGAGTCTTAAGTGCCAGACTCCAACTTAAAAAAGATAACAGTACAACAACTTATATTGCATGGACATGCTTTTTCTAAAGACTGATGTGTAATTTCCAATTATTTACCAAAAAGAGACCAATGGAGGTCTAGCAATTATGAACAAAAATCCCTCTAGTGGAATAGAACTGCAACCAACAAAAGAAAACCATTAGGACAAGACAATAAAGTACAAAATTAACCAAAAATGTATTTAGTTTATCACACTTTTATTCTTCGCTTTCGTATAAAAAAACACAACTGACTTCATCAGAACACTAGTACATCAATCACTATATAGCATATATAGTAAAACTTTGCCAGTCGTATAGTGGAATCAGTACTCACATGATGCAATTAATTGATTTGATTCCTTCTACAAATCATCTCTAAAGGAAAGCCAACCCAATAATAACAAGTGAAAATAGATAGCTTTTGTTGGAGGTCTAGTAATTGCTGAGGAGGATTAATGGTCCAAGGTATTAGTAAACTTCCTTCTGCATTTAATGATATAGTGTTTGAATTGGTTTACTATCAAATGATTGAAAATCAAAAGACTGAATCCCAAAAAGACTGAAAATGCAAAATATTGAATACATTTTTAATGCAAGGGGCAAGCACCCCTGCTCCCATCAAGTGGGGGGCTGCGCCCCCACACCCCTTGCTAAATATATATACCAACTCCCAGATTGCACAACAGTGGAGAAGGGGCAAATTCCATAATTAAATATTTTGAATTTTCAAATAAACTCTGACTGGCATTTACTTAATGCACCACAAATAACTCTGTCTCAGTCTTCAAGTAGTAAAAGGTCAACACAAACACACACACACACACATACACACACACTCACACACACACACACACACACACACACACACACACACACACACACACACACACACACACACACACACAAACACACACTCCCACTCCCATTTTCCAAGTGTAAGAATTTGTGAAGGACCACTCTTGTGAAAAAAGGCCATGCTTGCATTTTCTACCACAAAAGCAGTAGAGTCGAAAGCAGAGCAGAAACAAGAACCATACTTGCACCTTCTACCATATGGGAGTGAAAGTAGATTATTACTTTTTATTTTCTTTTTATATTCAGTATTTCTAAGACTGAGTCACTCACAGAAGCATATAGATTTACAGGAGGTGGGGTGGGGGCTGGGCCACATGGTCCTGTGTTTTACCGCCTCTGGTTAATAATTACCACATGAGCTTTGATTTGCTCTAATCTTAAAGTGAAATTTTTGGCATCCATGTCATCAAAACCTAACAAGTTAGTAATGATTTATAACCTAATCATATTCATCAGTTTTATTATTATTATTATTATTATTATTATTATTATTTATGTTAAGAACATATCATGTCTATTTATCAATATATGAGCTTCCTTATTTGCTTTTTCCTGAATGTAAAAAAAAAGCTTGTCAGTGAAACACATTTGATTTTATCTGGTAGCTGGATTCCTTTCTTATTCTACATCCTTTTTCTTTTATGTGTGCTGATTGTCAACCCCCACCCCCACACCGTCAGCCTCTTCTTCCTCCATTAACTTGGTAGTTCACAACACCAGTCAGTACAAAAGCTGTTTTTGTGACCCCACTGACATTTCAGAAAGGTAGATGCTGTATGATGTGAGCAGTCACATTACCATGGGGAGTCCAGCGCTCTCTATGTATATGGACATGCTTCCACCTACATGCTCTGAGGACTACTATTACCATCTAAGGCCAACCAAGCACATGTCCCTGCTCTAACTCATGTCTGTGACATGTAAGCCTGTGTGGAGATTATCCAGTGAGGACTACTTCTTCCTTTCCACCACAATGGTTGATCCAGAATCAGATGCTCACATCCATTTTCCCCACTTCCGGCACATACGCCATTATAAGAACATTGGTTATCTGTCTCAGATTTAGGGTTTTTTCCTCTGTGCCACAGAGCTGGGCTTAAGAAACAGAAAACTATTTTTTTATATACTTGATCTTTCATTGAAAATTTTGAGGGCATTAATAAAAAATATTACTCCTTTTAAAGATGGGTGTAGATGGAATACCATTCTGTGCTTGCACTACACAGATGATCATATTAGTTTGTTATAGCATGAAAATTGAAAGATACTTTACTAAACAATTGATCTCACTTGTTTTACTATAAAATGTGAAAGCTGACTTTTTCATATCTGTTTTTCTTCTTAATAAAAAAAGAATATTTGCACCCATGAATAATGCTCATTTATTCAGCGTTTATTGACCTGCTTATGACTATATGCTTTAACTTGTATATGATTTAATTTCAGGTATAATTATTCCTGCTGCTGCTGATGATAATGATGCAGGTAGGGACATGTATATCTGATTAGTGCACATACAATTTCTGGTACTTCAGTTCTTATATATCTTTATATTTCACACTTTGAGAGAGAGAGAGAGAGAGAGAGAGAGAGAGAGAGTGAGTGACAGAGAGAATGCTGGTGAAGCTACATGACTAGTAACATCTCCTTCCACTACATTAGTGTGTATTATATATATCACAAACTTAAACTGTGTATTTGTCTTAAGTTGTTTTTATTCTGTCATTTTATTTTTAACTTTGCCTTGCATTTTAAAGTCTTTTATTCAGTATAATAGCATATGTACACAACACTAATTTTGTTGTATAAGGATGCAAAGATTCTCAATGCATGTATTATTTTGGCTTTTATTGGTCATTGTTTTCATTATCTTACTAGTTATGATTTCTTTATTTTAGACTGTTTTGCAATAATTTTGATTGGCTGTTTCATTATGTTCTGATCAGCTGGAGTATATGACAAATGAGGATCTTAGGTCATTTTTATTACATTATTTTTTTCCCTAGTGCCTGCTGATCCCACCCCCAGAAATTTGAGCCATATGTTCCCCTTTCTGCAGTGAGACCCAATAAAGGGGCGTCATTAAAGCTACCATCAGAAGATTTTTCTATTTGCATCCCTAACTGCTCCCCATGCCCAGTCAGCTTTTTGCTAATAAAGCGTGTGACGTGGTAGAGTATGATTGTCACTCATTATAGCAAGTGATATATGCAAGTAAACTACTCCATCATGGACTAGCACAATGCGAATGTTTCACCTGTCTGTGACCAGGACATGTATCCCACCACTTACCATGAAAAAGGTAAGTGACATCAGCCCACAAACTACTCTCAGTCCTCTGCTAGTTCTAGTAGGTGCTTGATCCACTGTCTCAAACTGCGTCAGCTCTGTCATAGATAGGGCTTTTCTTTGTTTGCCAAGCTTTTGTATTGTTGCTCTTCTGAGGTTATCTTTTGCATTTTATTAGCTGTTAGTACTAGTGGGTTCATTAACTAGGCTTGGAGGCAAAGCCAATAAAAGAGGAAGTCTATCATGTTGGTCCTGGAGTACCATTGAAGTAGGGTAATGGTAATGTTCTGTTGCTCGGAGCTCTAGAAATAGTGTATTGTTGTGTCTGTCTAACAGGAGGATGGATCACAAGTTGGGTGTTGGTGGAGTTTGGTGAACATAGTTGTGTCTGTCTAGCTGGAGGATGGATCACAAGTTGGGTGTTAGTGGAGTTTGCAGAACATAGTTGTGTCTGTCTAGCTGGAGGATGGATCACAAGTTGGGTGCTGGGATGATGCAGCAAAATAATTTTTCTATAAGGTGTTGTTTCACCATTCTTCCCATTATTTATTTGTTTACTTTTATTTATTTGTCTTTGACCAGGCTAATCCTGCTAGGGTGGTATTTATACTGCTATGGTGAACTTTGTTGAGAGCATCAGGGAACTTCTTGCACTTTTTTCTCTTTGGACCTGCTAGATGGTGTCAGAGGCCTGCTACAGCAGTGAGGCAGACATATAAGAGAAGCAGCAGCATGCAGGCAAAGAGAGGCAGGCATATAAGAGAAGCAGCAGCATGCAGGCAAAGAGAGGCAGACATATAACAGAAGCAGCAGCATGCAGGCAAAGAGAGGCAGACATATAAGAGAAGCAGCAGCATGCAGGCAAAGAGAAATGTTATGGAGAGTTTGAAGGTGGAAACGAAAATTAGGAGAAAATTGTATTTTATTATGGAGAGCGCAAATAAAGATTATTGTGTGGCGGATGACACAAATGAGGATTATCTGGCTGTCTCAAGGGCAAATGAAGTACGTGAGCTCACTGGAGTGGTGCAGATAACAGAACTGGCATCAGAAGGACTTGGAAGATAATGTTCTGTTGAACATAACTGAGCAGGATGACCCAGGTGACAGCCCTGCTATTTCATGGCGTGAGATGGCAGACAACTTTTTTGGAAGTGATGATGGAAATGTGGAGAAGGAACCAGGTGATGTGGCAGCAGAAAATGCAGCAGTTAAAACTTATGCAGCAGCAAGAGCAGGTAAAACGGAGAGCAGCAACAAACTAAGTAAAACTGTATTTTTTTAAAGGAAGAGAGGGCCATCTGTGAGAATAAGAATAAAAAAAAATGAGACTGTAATAAATAGGTACTGTATACAAGACAATTCAGTGACTGTTCTAGGATTTAAGGCTCAAAAATGTGGTGTTTTATATATAGACACAGAGGCATTTTGTGGCAAAAATCTGAATTTGACAGACTGATGATGAAATTTCTAGAACTATGTACTAAAAATGACATTTATCTGAGAAACAATTGTTTGTTTACTATAAATAACATAAATGTTAAAAAATGTTACTTTGCAGGTTTTAGCCGAAGAACTGGAAGAAAAATATGTTAACAAATGTATGCAGAGTGTTTGTGAAACTGTTGATAGCATTGTGAAAGTGATAGGCAAGAGAGACTTTAAGGAATGGAAGGTGGAGATTGGAAATTGTTTTTGAAATGTGAAAATAAACATGATAAAATCCTTGCCAAGTGTTATTTTTTATGGTTGGTCATAGAGGGACATTACATCATGCTGGCCAGCTAAAGTCAAGTTTCTTTTGTGGAGAACTGTCTCACTTAATTAATGATTGTAATAAGATATTGTCGACAAACACATCAGGACTGAGTCTTAGTAACTTAAACAAACACACATGCATAAACAAACACACTCCTGAGGTTTCTGCCATGCTTTGTTTCACCACTGCCTCCAACTAGTAAATCATCCACTATTATAGCACACAGATAACCTGAAAATATCTGCTTCATTGCAAGCTGAAAGACTTCATTAGCATAATTTATCCCAAAAGGCATTCTGAGAAATCTGTAGCTACCAAATGGGGTACTGGATGTAGTTGGTAGTGAAGATCTGTGATCAAGCATTACTTGCCAAAATGAACTCTTTGCATCTAAGACAGAAAAAGCTGTGGCATTTGGCATGAGGGTAGCAACCTCTTTGATGCATAGGATGGCGAGGCCTCATTAATGCTTTGTTTAAGTTTCTTGGGTCAATACATATTCTGATTTCATCTGAGCTTTTCTTATGAGCAACTACCATGGAAGATACACATTCAGTTGGTTCTGTGACTGGACAAATTACACCTTGTTGCACCATTTTATCTAACCGGACCTTGACTCTGCCCTGCATAGCTATCAGAACCTTTCTCACTGGTCTGACCACTGGACTGACCTCTGGGTCTAATTTCATGGAGTATACAACTAGATGTTAGCCTAGCTTGTTTTAGAAAATATCATCATACCCTGAGAAAATTGTATTGGTGAAACTGGAACTAGGGCATAGGTTCATAGGTAGCTACTCGGATATCTGCCCAAGGACATTTATAAGCCTAGCCAGAGTGTGTCGGCCTTTGCCACCCCATTGATTAATTAACTGATCCTCTGTCAAGAAGAGCCAATGAAGTGATCCCAGGGGTGTATTTTCTGTTACCCATCCACTCGTCAAGGTTTCTCTTGAAGAGTGTTAGTGAGGGGCTCTGCCTGATGTAGTTTGGAATTTTGTTCCAAAGAATGGGGAGTCTCTGTGATAGGAATCTTTCCCTCCAGCATGTTATAGTTATTGTTGTGGTGAGGTTTAGCTTACTAGAGCGCATGGCTCGTAGTGACTTGGATTTCTTTAGGTGGAGCATGTCCATCAATTCTGAGTTGGTCCATCACCATTCCAAAGGGATGTAATGAAGTTTCTGCATGCAATAAAAGTAATGTCACCATTTTCTGTCTTATATTGGATGAGGTGGCATCTACCTGTCTGCCAGGCCAGTGTGTGCTCATGTTCTGCTGTGATGAAACATATCCAATAATCTGATATAGCTGATGACATCAGCAGTGTCTGTTGAAGACAAGAGAACAGTGTCACATAAACTGCTGTAAAATTCTCTGTATAATGTCCACCAATAGCTCACACACACACACACACACACACACACACACACACACACACACACACACACACACACACAGCAAGTTGACTGCAGTAAGAGTAGAACCCCCACCTATCTAGGTGTACAGACTAGCGGACACAGTACGTAACACACATGCAATGTTACAAGCTGATTTTAACAGGACTGCAGGTATTCTTATAGTAGATGACATCAGCAGGCCCTTTGTGGGACAAGAGGTTGCAGGGCTGCTACAAATGGATGATTTTGCAAGCACAAAAATACTGCAAAACCATGCTATTTGACAAGGCAGTATTGGATACACACTCCCACTCTTCTTTATGAAGCACACACATACACATAAACTTAACTGCAGTGAGATTTGAACCCCTTCCTAAGTGTACAAACAAAGGAACACAGTACTTAATGCATGTGCCACAGCACACATTTGACAGTAATAGGACTGCAGGTGGTCTTATAGTAGATGACATCAGCTGGCCCTGTAGGAGACTAGAGGTTGCAGGACTGCTAAAAATGGACGATTTCGCAGACACAAAAATACTGCAAAACCATGCCATTTGACAAGTCAGTGTTGGATACACCCGCCAATTTCTTTATGGGGACACACACACACACACACACACGCACACACACACACACACACACACACACACACACACACACACACACACACACACACACACACACACACATGCACCAAGTTGACTTTACCTAAGTTTACAGACTAGAGAACACAGTACTTAACGCATGAGCCACAGCACAAGTCTGACTTTAACAAGACTGCAAGTGAACTGGTAGTAGTTGACATCATCAAGGGATGCGGGGAACACCAACTTGGGAGGCCTGCATAAGCACATCACTTCTTAGTGTCATCTGAGGCTGGTACACTAACAGTAGTATACTGTTTAGAACCCATAGCTGTGTAACAGCACAAGTCACTTACTGAGCATATTTGGATATTTGACTTTGGCAGTGCAAGCCTGTGAGCACAACTATATGGCCATGCCCATGAGGGAGCAGACATCATCATCATATATTACACCTTTGTTTTGTGTTAGATGTATGTGTTGTAGAATTAAGGAGATCCCATGGATGTAATGATTGCTGCTGAGGTTGGTTGTGTGGAAACACATGGATGGTTATTAAGTTTCTGTACAGATAGTTATACTGTGCCCTCAGTTTGCAATATTTCCACATGTAACCTTAGGTCACACAAAGCATCTGGGAAATATAGAACAGAAAGAACACAGATCAATGTATGTGATGTAACAGTTTGCAAACCTTTCAACCTCTAAGTGCAAGAAATCTGGACAAAGTCATAAATAATGTAGGAATAAAGCAGCAAAAATAGGGTCAATGTTTAAATATTGCCCTTACAAAATTAGAATGTTGATGGAATAACAGGTTTTGCATTAGCCTTTATTTTCTGAAGGGTATGACATCCACAAATCAAATGTATGTCATTATTTTCTGACTTCATTCTCTATGATTTAACAATAATTTTGTAGAAACCAGCATTTTATGAGGAACAGACTACAAATATGATGTGAAAATAAGGGCATTCTTCAGAAATCTTGACAGTTGAGAGCTATGATAGTTACGCATAGCACAAAATGCAATGATTATTGCATTAAGTGTACACACATGCACGTTTCCCTCTTTTACCTGTTTGCATGTAGGTAAGCAGTGTGCAAACACGAGGTTCATTGCTAACAGACAGCCTTCCTATTATCTAATGTATATGTCCTACTGTAACCCGCTTCTATCACTACTCCAGTCCATGATTTCCCAATTGCTATGGGCAATAATTCATTGTATCCAGTGTCTGCTACTGGCAGTCTGACATAACTCTTATGTACTTATTGCCTTTGTCTGCAGTTTTGCGCTTCGTGCAAAATATTGAAGTATTATTAAAACTGTTTTCAGCATGCGAAGCATCACGCAAATGTGTACTAAAAATATAAAGATGAAAACCTTATGGGACATGAGTCACAGTCTGTAAGAAACACTAACTATTGCAAAAACACCTCCAAAACGTCAACTTACATCAGGATTTGAAACCTCAACACCATTAATGTTTCATCAGACAGGATGGCTGCCTTGTTCCTTTTGGCCACAGAAGCAGCTTTCCAGAACTGGAGTCATTCCTCACACAACCACTTCATAAAAATGCTATCAAATCATGTACGGTTTATTGCACAAGTATGTCTCTGAATTATATTTGGACAGAGAGCAGTTAAGAGACACAACTCCTGTCATAATTATGATTACAAATATATAGTTCTCTGTCTCACAATCTGGTTTTGTGGGTGGGGGACAAAACACATTTACTGTTAGGATGCAAACTAGTCTGAAGTCAGAAACTGCAATGGACTAGACTCACTTCCCTAACTTCTCTCTTGCATGATGTACCAGTATTCAGCTGTGGTTGGACTGTGTGAGCATTTCATTCCTGATGCATAATAATGACATATGGTAAGATTGTAATAAAATAGGTGTGTGTACTCACGTGATAACTTAAGTTCTTTACAAAAGCACAACTATACATTTGCATACTGTAACAAGGTAAGACATACAAGGATATGTCATAATAATCTTCAACACTACAGTCTAGATTCAGGCTTTAACTTACAAATACAGCAGTTGTCAGAGCAATAGTTCAGGGCTGACTCTATTTAATGCAAGCAATGCATAGCAAATACATATATAGATAAAGGTTATGTGTGTTGTCTGGCATCAATTTTAATATATGTATGTGAGTAGGAGGAAGGTATTAGACCCTAGGTGCGTAGGTGGTCAGTGAATGTGCTATGTGTTGTCCCTTAGTCAAAGCAAGGGTGTACTGAGCATGCCTTTCTCTATCTACAGGGACAGCAGCTAGGGGTTCCTTCTCTGAGTCCTCCTGTGACTGTGGCTGTAGTGACCTAGGCATTGGTGGGTAATGTGTGTCTCTTCCCCTTGCTGATCCTGATGCAGCTGTTTCCTCAGGATCATATTGTGCAGCATACCACAAACTGTGAATATTTGTGTGCAAGTGCTTGGAGTACACTGCAAGTCTCCCCCAGATATATCTACACACCGGAACCATGACTTCAGAAGCCCAAACACACACTCTATGATGTTCATAGTTTGTGCATGTACCTCATTATGGCATTCTTCCATGGGTGCGTGTGCATTTCTAATGGGTGTCATCATCCACAGTTACAAGACACAACCAGCATCCACCAGTAAATGGCCCTGTAGGATGTCCCCCTAGCAAACATCTGTTGCAGCTGTAATTTGTGCCAGATATGTGAGTTGTGATAACTGCCTAGGTTGCCAAAACACAAATTTGACATGACTTGGCACTTGATGGAGTGGTATCCCTTGTGGTTAATATAGATTTTACCCTGATGACCAGGTAGTGCCTTGATGTATACATGAATGCAATCTATGATACCCAGTACTTCAGGATAGTGCACTACACAATAGACGTGTTGCATATTGCTGGTTCTTTCCTCAAGAGTAAAGGGAAAATATATGTGTCCACCTGCTTGTATATAAGCCTAGCATCCATGAACTGGTTGACGATTCTGGATGCTGATGCATGTGATGCACTCATCATTTCCCCAGTTGGTCTTTGAAAAGTACTTGTAACTAATATTCTAAGGGCTACACATACCTTAGGTTTCCACTGAGATGGGTTCCACTTGCTTGGCTCTGGCTCTGGCTCTGAGTTGAGGCTGGAAGAGCTCACCCAGTTCTTGTAATGCATCCATGTCCACCCTGAAGTGGTCTACAATCTCCAACTCATGTAGCACCTGGAAGGTTACCCTAACACACTTCTCCTCCTAAGCCTAGGCATATTATCATCAGCATCAGCAACACTGACTTCAGCCTCGAGCACATACATAAGTATAATAACTGCAGTAGCCCCTAACATTATGTCAGTTAAAAGTTCCAAGTCTTTAATTCAGTGCTGTTGAAGTATTGAGGGAAAATCAGAATGTAGGCTGCATGCATGCTTTATATATTTCTTGAGTAGGACCACCATGTGGTATTGTCCAATTTAAATGTAATTCACCTGTTTAGGCTATAAGTAACCAGATTTAAACTCCTGCTGCAGTGCGCAGTATTGTGCTATGAGCACTGACATGCAGTAGACTGCAGCTATGCATGATGAAAGTAAAGCATGTAAAAACTGATATAATTTCATTCCTATTGTCATGATATGTACCAAATATGCTAATTACTGATAACTGCAATTAATTTCTATGACCTACAATGTCAGCACAGTATGATAAGAGTTGACATACCCTGTACTTGAACCCAATACTATTTGCACCCCACTGCAATACCTAACAGCTGTCACCACAGGAGTAGTCAAGCAAAGGCTTCTAACTAGAGGGAATTAATAGAGTGCAGCCCCACTTACTGGGTTTGCATGATGCCCAAAAGTTCTCACCAATATTGATTTAATGCATCTGGTTTCTATTTTTGAATGTCTAGCTGACGTCTAGTACATGGGTGGTCTACTCCCACAAATAAGTATTGCATAGTCATTGCCAATTGCATGAAGTGCTGAGCTGTGCACACAAGCTCAAAAGACCCAATAAAATACAACAAAGTTACCTGACACACACCCTGATGCCACTAACAGTCATGGGAATCATAAACACCATATAGGAACTTAACGGCGTGAACAGCCCTAACATGGTCCCTGTTTTTGTGATTCCACAAATCCACTGCTATTTTACATAATGTGTATAATAACCATGCTGACAGCCTGGAAACTACACAGATGGTAGCCTTGTAAGCTGGGTGACAGCACCAGAGCACAGAGTTTAAGAAATAATGCAGGGTATTACTGTACCTGTTGTGGCAGTACAGTATACCCATCTTTTAAATTGCATTTCTATTATTCCTTTTCAAATGTTCTGCATGTAGAGGTGCACTGTGCAAAACTGTGCTATAATGAAAATTATAAAATTTATAGTGATCTGACACATAACCCTGATTCTTTTGGACATCCTCAGCAATTAAATGCATGTTTTGTCCATATTTCATGACTTCTACATGCTCTTGCTTCCCTGTAGGCTCCTTTACATGGAAAATTTCCACATACACTTCCAGCACGGACACTGAGCCTACATGGTTGTGTGTAGGGTTGTGTGATCATTCCAACATGTTGCATCAGTTCATTAGCATAAAATTCAGCTACTTTTGCTGTAATTTTCATCCCACAAAACTTTCTATTGATGAGTTTGAATGCACATGATTGCACACCACTACACGGACATTACTGAATCTAAAACTTGCTGTGCTTGTGTTTGCATCATGCAGTGATGCAAACATGGAAAAAAATGACCATGTTAGCTTTATTGAATTTGCACCCTTGTTGAGCAGATTACAGAAGATAATGTCTATTGCGACAGCAGATATGTGTGTTTTTCACTGCTGCATTCCTAAAAAATATGCCTTTTTAATACATATTGTTTTTTTTAATTTACATTACACGGACTTCCTGAAGGGTAGGAAAAGTGAAACCAAAATGTCTACCATTGTAAAAGTGCCATACGGCCATACCCCTCAAATGCATAGTTTTCTGCAGAATGCCCAGATGCTGCCTCACATACCTCTCTACCTCATAGAATAAGAAGCTGTACAAAGCCATAAATAATGGGGGAAAAGAGGCACAAAAATAGGGACACCTCTTAAATATTGCACATACAAACCTGGAAAGCTGATAGAATAACAGGTCTCAAAAACGACAATAGTTGAGTTAAAAAAGCACCTTTATAGAAACAACAAAGCTTTCAGGTTAAGAAACCCTTTTTCAATGTATGACAACAGGTATATTAAAAATGCCCACATATATACAAAAAGAAAACAATCATGTGACCTGCAGCCATCATCACATGATCATTAAATACATAAATAAGAATTTTACTGATATTCAGATGACAATCACATTATCTGACTTTAAACTACAAATGTTATACAAAGTTTCAAGTTTAAAGTCAGATAAGTCAGTCCTGGGACCCCTCTTGTTTGGTATATACTTCTCTGAGGTACAGGCAAACACGGGAGGACTGTGGCTTACCAAGTTCGCAGATGATTGCAAACTGGGAGCCATAATTGACTCACCAGCTGACACAAGCATCCTCCAGAAGGGCCTTACGGAAATGGATACCTGGTGTCAGAACCATGGCCTCAAGCTAAATGCCAAAAAGTGCATAGTCATCTCCTTTGGAAAAAACAAAGTGCCCACAAACTACCACATAGGAGGTAATCCACTAAGTACGGAAGAAGTAATTAGGGATCTGGGGACCCAAGTAGATAGTAACCTCTCCTTTGACAATCACATTGCCAAAGTGGTTAGAAAAATCTTCTATATAGCTCACCTAATCACAAAATGGTTCACATCTGGATCAAAAGAGGTCATTGTGCCCCTCTACCCATCGCTCATCAGGCCCATAATTGAGTACAATGCCCCATTTGGGATGTACCTTACCCGACACCTGCAACAGCTGGAGAGACCTCAAAAATACCTCACCAAGAGGATCGTGGGCCTCAAACAGATGCCCTATGCAGCTCAACTAAAGAAACTCCAGCTCTACTCAGTTGCTTACCGCCTACTCAGAGGCAATCTCTGCCTGACATGCAAGGCCATGTCTAACCCGGAATTGTTGGACATGCTCCAACTCAAGAAAACCAAATCCATTAGAGCCACACGCTCCAAGGATTTAAACCTTTGCACAACAATAAATAGGATGTGCTGGAGGGATAGATTCATATCCCAAAGGCTTCTCTTGCTCTGGAATAGAATCCCAGTCCATGTTAGGCAGAGCCCCTCGCTGACCCTCTTCAAGAGAAACCTTGATGAGTGGATGGGAAATTGTACATTTACTCCTGGGATCACTTCTATGGCCCTGCTGGACAGAGGCTCAGGAATCTAGTCTAAAAGGGAGGCGAAAGCCAACACATTCTGGCTATGCTTATAAATGCCCTAGGGCAGATAGCCTAGTACCTACCTATGAACCTATGAGTGTATATAACATGTGAAATCACCCATGTTTACACAAGTGTCCAATACAGTATAATCACACCCCAAGGTAATGTAATGAAAGCACATAGGGGGATTCCATGTAAAGTAAATCATACACCCTTAATAATATGTCAGTAATAATGAATTAATCTACAACCCTGATATTTTATTAAAATAAAAACTGAGCAATGGTAAACAGTGCTCATCTCTGCTTATCCGGGTTAAGCATTGCTTATATATGAATTCTAAGCCATGGTCAGCTCTGCTGAGTGGAACTGTGCACCACTAAGCACTGCTCAGCATCTAGCCCTTTAAGCACAGCTTAACTCTGCTTAGCGAGTTTGCAAGTTGCTAAGCTGTGCTCAGCATTTTTGAAATGATCCAATGAAGGGAAAGGGTGGGAATATGGCCTTATTTAAACTGTCCAGGTGGGAATACAGCCATAAACTGTTGTAGTTTAATCTCTGCAGGAACATGTCTGGTGTTGGTGAGGGAGCATGTTTTCAGGCTCAGCTCGGGGGCATCCTGGAGTCCAGGGTCATGGCTGGACTCTTCGTAGACCACCATGACGACAGACTGCTGCAGAGTAAGTACCAGGGCACTCAGTACAAATTGAAGGCCTGGGACCATCTGGCACATGACCTCACCAGTGTCACTGAAATCCCCTGAACTGTTGACCAGGTATGGCATCAATATGCCAACCTAAAGTGTAGGAAGGGGGAACTCTTGGCCCAATGGCACCAAGATACTCGGGACTGGCATGTTCCCGCAGTTTGTAAGTATCACAGATATAGCTGTACCAAATTCTAGCCTGAGTATGTGATAAACCAGTATGCATAATGTTTGTTTCTAACCCCTTCAGCTGCAGACGAGAGGACTATGAACATTGAGGCCCATGCTGACAGACTACCAAGGATGTGCCAACATACTGGTGAGTATAGATATATCTTTCAGTCCATATTGCTATAAAGTAGAAGGAGTACATTGTTTACTGCCGGTAGGTATACTGTGTACTGTGTCTAATGAATGAAACACATTTGCCACACTAATACTTATCAACAGGCTGCCCATTAATAACAGCGTCATTTAACTGTAATAAAAATATACAACAAACTGTTGTGTTTACTCTGGTATGTTGTTGTAGAAATAGAATATGTCCCATGTATGAATTTCAGGATTACAAGGTCAGACTGTCAAACCAAGAGCGTATTAGTCAGACATCAGCCAAAAAAGAAACACCAGTTTCCCAGCATCTCAGTGTGATAGAAAATAGCGTTGTTGTTCATTTTAGCACATCCAGACATGGTTTGAATCCAGGGAGTGGTACTGAGATGTGTGCATATATATACAACAGAAACCCTGAATATTTGTAGAAACAGTCAAAAAGTGTTAACAGATATTTACAGATATTTTCCACACAGGTCTCATAGGTAAAGAAATGTGTGTAGTAGCTGTATGAAGGGTATACTAATACACCTGAATATGTGTAGAAACATTCAGAAAGTGTTAACAGATATCTTCTCCACAGGTCTTACAGGTAAAGAAATGTGTGTAGTAGCTGTATGAAGGATATACTAATACACAGTGTGCAACTGTTCCACTGTCCAAACCCATATGCCTGCTAATGACAGCAGGATAGATACATACATCATGCCCTGTCCCTGATACATGTTTCTGAAGTGTCATGCTGTCATGGTTAGTGGTCACTGCTGCCAATAACCTTGGACACACATAGGAATCCAAGGAAGTATGCCAATAGAAGTGCAGGTTACCTCTTCTATGTCAGATATGTAACCCTGACATGTACAAGCCCCATCTAGTAATGTACCCATACTTGTCACAGTCTACCCCATACCATTACAGGTTGACAGTTTAACATGTATTAATGTGCTACACGAGCTATGGGCCATGGGTAGAAGTAAAGTGCTGGCAGACCTACATAGTATTGAGCAGTACTGTTGTGAAAAATAGAACCCTATGCAGTTGTTAATGGACTTTTCTTCTCTCCCCCCATCCCTCATCTGCATTACTAATTATTATTCATATACTACGGGTATGTTTTTCTAAAAAACTAATGTTGGGACATGTGTTCCATTATTGTTTCTATAATTAATTGGTTGCATGTTAACATACCTTGTTGAAATACCATCACTTGTGGTCTGTTGCTATCATTGTTACTGGCATGCTTTTACAATGTTTACTGTTTTACCATTTATGCATGTGTTCTGTTTGCTATGCAACTGTTTCAAATCTGTTTTGGGTTAATTGGAACACCCATGCATGCTGTTAAAACTAATTTTGAAATGTTTTGTTCATGACTAAACAATAAATCTGGGAAAACCTCAACACCATAGCATGTTTGGGAAGGCAGATCCCTGTGGATCCACCTGTCCTGCCCCATCTGGCTGTGGTACCATGCCCCAGCATGTCTAGCACCCAACCTGGAATGTCATCCTCCACTGGTCATGCACCCCCTTCAGATGGAAGTTCCTCAGGGGATGAGAACTGTTTCACCCTGGGTGTGGGTGTGGAGAGGATCCTCTCACCTGCAGAATGTTCCAGGGTATGGTGCACAGATGATCTGCTCCAAGTTGGGTGGGCAGCTGCACCAGATGGAGGGCTGTCTGGTGCACCTCAAGAGGCAGGCTGCCTCTCCACCCGCCAACACAGCCAACTTTGGGGCCATAAAGGTGCAGTTGTGACTGCCAATGGGTGTGGACCTCAGTCCCACTGTATCCACTGTGGGCTCATGGGCCTCTGATTCCCAACCACCCTCCCTGTCAAAGGTGTTTACCCCCCTCATGTGTCATACACTGCCCCTGTCTGCTGTCTTATGTGTCTTGTCTGTCTGCTAATGCTACCTGTCTTGCCAAATCTACCTGCACAAACATACCTACAGCCCTTCCCCAACATCCCACTCTCACCTAAAAAAAAGGGCATCTACCCACCAAATATTCTACAAATGTCTGTTGCCAACACCCCTCCCTGTGGGGTGTGAGGCTGTGAATACCAAATTCTACACATTATTTACAGCTGTTGCTGTAGAAAAAATGTAAAGTATGGTCCTTTCCTGCACCCATCCTACACATCGCTAGCTGGTTTCCTAAAGTTTTACCCACTGCTTGCCCCCATTTCACCACTTTCCCATCACCTTTTTTTATTTTCTTTTATTAAACTTTGCATGGGTGTAAGCGGGAGTAAGTGAAACTAAGATGGCTTAACCATCTGTTAGCATTGCTTAGCTTCATGCAAAGCCACACAAACCAACTTACAACTGCATAAAAGTGCCTTAATCACTCTGTCTCCATCAGCCTTTGTACTGTCCAGCAACAAAACAATCAGCCCTGCCAAGTCTTGAACCCAGGACACTGGTACTACAATCACAGCAATGTGCCACTACATCATCTGAGCTGTGGAAATTGGTAATGCATTTGCAAACATATCATGCATTCTGGTCATTTAACATTAATGAAAAAAGTCATCACTTCAAAGTCTTGAACATAGGACCCTGTACAGTACAATCACAGCAATATACTTCTACACCATCTGAGCTGTAGGACTTTGTAATGTTTTTACAAGCATATCATGCACTACATTCATTTTACATAAGAGAAAAATATATATCCATAGTACTCTTGGTACTCGTGTATACATATATATGTATATATAAATACAAATATATATATATATATATATATATATATATATATATATATATATATATGGGTCTATATTACAATGGCGAACTCACAGAAGTCTGGACATTGCAATATCAAACCAAAATGTTTGAAATCCGCAAATAGTGAAGCCACAGCACACCAATTTATTTCCCAGGGAAAAATAAATCGGTGAGCTGTTTTCAGGGCTTTGCAATTTCCTCCACTGTGGTGCAATCTTAGAATTGGTATATTTAAGCAGGGGGTTGTGGGGGGCACAGCCCACATATTGGGGGGGGGTGCAAAGCCCCCAAATTAGTTCAAGTTTTTTTTTTTTTGTACTGGAACAGTGATTTTTTTCCCTGGGGAAAAAAAATGCTGTTCTGTGTTTTTGTAATTCTTGGTTTCGAACGTCATGGTTAGATATTACATCATTCGAACTCCTGTGAGTTTGACGATGTAATATAGACCCTATATATGTATATATCTATATATAAATATATCTTTATAAATATATTTATATATATATATATATATATATATATATATATATGTGTGTGTGTGTGTGTGTGTGTGTGCATATATGTATATTTATATATAATATATATATATATATATATATATATATATATATATATATATATATATATATATATATATATATATATATATACACACACACACATATATATGTATATATATATATATATATATATGTGTGTGTGTGTGTGTGTATATATTTATACACAGACATAAATTTATAGATAATCAACCTTGTATTGTAAGACATCATCAAAAAGCCTGACAAAGTAGGGAGATAAAGAACAAACAATTGTGATATCTTTGAGATATGGCTATTATATGTGTAGAAGTCTGCTATAGTAGCTTGGTTTGATTTATCATATAATTCCTGATAGATTCCAGGTCTGAAGCACAAATTAATGTCATCATTTACTGATGTCAATGCTATCATCATCCCAATGATTTGTCAGAAACCCACAACTGTTATGGGGAGCAGACCAAACATATAAGCCATGCATCTGGACAGTGTCTAGACATCTGGACAGTGGAGAGGAATGGCTGCAGTCATGTAAAAAAAAGAGAATAAACAGTGAGAGCTGCTAACCATTCATCCAGCAGCTTCTGAACCACAGTAAGTCCAACATGTCACTACCCCTAAGCAGCTCTGGGGAATTACCCATGTATTTCCAAATATATCATGCACTTGTTGTGTCTTTCGGCTTTTCCTGGTTAGGAGCCACCACAGCGAACTTTGGTCCGCTAAGGATTGGCAGTAGATTTTTACGTACCGAGTTGCCAGCTCTGATGCACAATCTTCAACGAAGGTACACCCATTCATGCATGTCTCCACGCAGAGACGCTCTAGCTGAGTATCGAACTGGAAAGCATCTTACTGTGAGGTGATAATGCTACTGCAGCAACACCACCCCAAATATATCATGCACTACAGGGATGGAACTGTAGGGAAAAGCAGATATTGGTGTGGAAATGTCCACCCTCAACCATTTGCCCTACAATCACAGCAACATACCAGTACCCAAATGAACTTTAGAATAGAATGACTGTTACATATCCAAATTGCCAGTCACACACTACACTGACATTTACTGGCTCAACTCACAGTCTACTGTTGATCTTGAGGTGTTACAGGACATTTCTCAGGCTGCCCCTACATACATATACACCTGATAGACCACAGCAACTGTAGCAGCATGCACAGTCAGATAGAAAAGCATCTATGACACTCACATCTGCTACTCTCCCTATTCAGCACAACAAACATTTACACACAACACTGCTACACAATCTTGGCAGTCTGTTAACAATGGCCAGACATACATAACTCTGAACTGTACCGATTTCCGTAAAATGTCCAGGATGTGGGACCATAGTTATGGTCAATGCCGCATACTACTTCCAGGAGTCTGCTAAGTCCTTGGGACGATATCAGGAGTGTAGTCACTGAATAATGATATACCATACCTCTGAACCTCTCACTGCAAGACATCTGAACAAAGTATAAGAAACTTGGGGGACAGGCGGCTGAAAAGAGTGACATATCTCACATAATGGTGTTACAAACTGAAACAGTTGCCAGTGTTACAGGGTTTGTTGTAACATACCATCCCCGAAGGATATGATGTCTGAAACACTAACGGATGTCAACATTTACTGACTACAATCCTCACATTATCCTACTGATTTCTCCAAAATAGATATTGTCTGAGGAACAGACAAAACATAACAGACAAACCTCTAGGCAGTCTGTGGACATCTGGACAATTGAGAGGTATGTCAGAGACATATCACTGTCAGATGTCAAGTCATGCAGCAAATGCATGTCCAGACAAACCTTGTTAATCTAGCAATCCTCTATGTGTATAACAGCAATACTTACTTACAATCTGTACCTAATTCTGGAGCTTTGTCCCCCATGTTGTTGGGCTGTCTCCACGTATCTTGACCTGAGAGGTATTTCCACCTACCGTCTGTGAAACTGTACCCCCCACACCGCGATAATGTTCTCCACACAGGCAAGAAAAAGTGGCAAAACCCAAATGAGGGACTTAATTATAGCAATGTGTTGCTATGGCATTGGCTAATGGAAAGACAACACAGCTGCTCTGGATGCAAGTTACAATTAGGAGACACCGATTGGTGCATAGGCCATCACCTGCTCATGAGCATTACCTACAAAAGGCAAGCTGCTGCCTGTGCAGCACAGGACTGAACCCATCTACACAAAGACAGTCTGTGACTATACAAACCTGACCATTTCCAATATTCTGCAGAAACTCTGCAGCACTATAGCAGGTATGTCAATCACATAAGCTTGTAATGGAATGCAGAAGGAGGGATGCAAGAATTTCAAATAGGACATTAAACACTAGCTCACAACTAGACCTGCTTCTGTCTGGCACCTATAGCCATTCCTGCTTGTCATGTCTGCATTGACATGGATCACATTTCCAACCCCTGAGTCACCCCAGCAAAGGTCAGCTCATGTATAACTGCTACTAGAGTGTCTGTTGCCCAATACAGAGTGTGACACTGCTAGACCAGCTAACTGGGATGTTGTAAATATTCATATGTCACCTGTGAATGCTACTATGATACATATACTTGTCTTACAAATGTAAGAGATTGATATAGGGTATGTACATAGTAGACAACAGGAGCAGAAGTGTGTGTTGAACTGTATGTTATATCCTGAGCCCATACCAGACAACTGTCCAGAGTTTTGCAGACTGACCACATGTCTGCCTCATATTTGTAGACAATGCCTCATATAGTTGTGTATTGTCTGGCACATCACTGGAAACCCATTAAAGACTGAAGTCATAACATAATAGCATGCATTTGATTGTCAGATGTCATATCCTATGGAGTAGACCTGTGAATGCGACATCATCTTTGCTGGCAACTAAGTGTATTTCAGCTAGATTCATAAAGTGACACTATTTTGCAGCCTTGCCCACCAGTAATGTGTGTTATTGTACAGATGTCTTGCTCTCACCAGAGCTAGGTGTCTTACTATGAAACCCATGTCAATGCAAGCGTACCTTGTCCTGTAGGATGATGACATTTGTGCAGCCACTGACACCTGCTTTGTAGCTGTGGAGAGCACACTAACCTTGCTAGGTTACACATCCCATCATACGGTTAGACCCCAAATGGAGGGCGGCAATTCCACAGGAGGTGGAGTGTTGAACATTCTCATACACATACACACCTTTAGGCTGGCCACACAGTATTATGCGTGGGAGACATCCTAACAGTTGACAAAACACCTACTCAAATCATAGCTAGATACAGGCCTCCAACTATGACTATGGGCATCCACTACACCTATTGGGACTTGCTGGAATCTGTCAGGAGTTAATCATCTACCCTGCTCCTGGGTGACTTCAACTACCCAACCATAGTGGGCATGACCAATGCCACTTGAACAAGAATGCACAGAGATTCCTAGTTTCAGTCAATGGTAATGCAGTGGATCAGCTGGTCAACACTTCTATGACAGGTTGAAATATCCAGTACCTGGTCCTAACCAACATGAGTAGCCACTATAGCACTCCTACAGTGTCATCCTCCTTGGTAAGATCTGACCACATAGCCATCACTGTTCAGGTCACCATCCCCCCCCCCCCTTGTAAGGATCAAAATAATTTACTTTACTCAACTGACTATAAATCTCCTCAGAGCAGGTAGAAGTAGCTTTACAGCCAAAGTTCCATCAGTTGGAACTAGCGGTAGTGTCCAGACCCACACCACAATACTATGTGGGCACCTGCATAACTGTATAGACTCAAGCAATACCTGACAGTGCAACGTCATCTCCCTCAAGGTAAGGTAAACGTCCATGGTGGGCAACAGCTATACACAAATACCATAATAGGTGGAAATACTTACTGGACAGGGCCAAGAGGGAACATGTGCCTTATTGGAAGTAATGTCACCTTGGTATGCACAAACAAATAAGGTCTCAGGTGAATCACCCTAAGGCTATCTTTGAGTGCAAATTGGATGCATCCACTAAGGCCAATCACTAGGCCTTCTATGCATGTGTCTGCAATACCAGAGGCAACACACAGATCTGCTCTGTAGTGGTGGTCAATAACACCACGTAGACATGCGACATAGATATAGGCGACTGGCTGCAGACAGACGAAGTGTAAACATCACCTTCCTGCCCTCCCCCCTTTGGTACACATGTGCATGCACAGCACCTGCCCCCCTCCCCTTCTCATCAGGAAGTAGGTCCATAATGCCTTCTCAAAGGCAACACACAGAAGTCTCCACAGGCTTTGTACCATCGCTGGCTGCATCATACATGAACACAGCCATGAGCTCTCAGATTCATTATGCACTGTAGTCAACCAAAGCCTGAGCACTGGTGTCATCCCATCTACACAGAGGACAGCCGCTGTCATCTCTATACACAAAGGTGGAGCAATCCATCAACCCAGTCAATTATATGCACATCAGCCTAACTAGCCTGTTCTGCAAGGCCATGGAAGGCAATGCATCCCCCAAGAGGCTCTCACCCAGTTAATGACTGGTGCATGAAGCATTTCTGCAAACTGAATGCCAGAAGAGGCATCATTCTCCCTGCTGCGGCAGATGCCGTCCACACTAATTATGACAGTAATAATGTACTGCACATGCAATCAGGTGTGATGCGACTTGTCTGCCAAGGTTGGTAGCAACCTGACAGTTTCCTACCATGTGGGCAGCATTGTACAGAAGGCTGCCTACATGGCCCACCTCACAAATATGGGTATGTCATCCAGGAATCAGGAGGCCACGACATCCCTGTACCCCATGCTTATCAGACACATTACCAAGTACAATGGTTCCTTTGGCATGTACCTTGCCAAGCAAATGAAGCAGTTGCAGAGACCGCAGAGGTTCCTGACCAGGCAAATCCAGGGTCTGTAAAACCTATCCAATACAGTTAAGCTGAAAGCCCTGTCCCTGTACTCAGTCTCATACCTACTGATCATAAGTGACCTGTGTTTGGCATACAAGGCCATTTCCAAACCAGCCTTGATGGCATTTCTGCATATCTGTAAGACAAACCCCACTCACATATCATGCATGTAAGGCCCTCACCTGGTCTGTAACATGTATAGGACTTGTTAGGATAGTGTAGTGTCCCGCAAAATACACTGTCTGTAAAATACACTCCCTCCCCATGTCTAGCACAGTACGTGTATAACCCACCTGATGAAGAAGCTGGACGACTGTATGGGAAATTGATGGGGCACCTGTGGGATCCCATGTAGCTCCAAGCTGGACAAGGGAAACAGTTGCTGGCTTGGAAGGGACATGGGTGAAAGTCTGAGCCAGGGTTATGAGGACATCAGGGACAATAGCCTGGTATCATCTTATGAGGCTATGCACCTAGTACGTTACATGTTTCCTGCATGTATTGCAGACTGTGCTGCTATGTTGTCTGAAATGAATCCCTGTGAGTCTGAACTGTGTAGGTACTGCAGTTATAGTATATAGTATTTGTCCCTTTATCAGTTATCATCATATACCATTATACTTTGTCATTTTGTGTAGTCTGTATAGCAGTACATCAGCTTTTACAGTACGTGCATATGAACATTGTGACACTGTATAGCTCACTCCAATAGCCCTGGTCTTGGCCACAATGACTATTATGCTACTAGACCCATCACACAGTAGGAGTTGTCATCCTTTGTTGTGGGCCTTACAGTACCAGTGAAAGAGATGGATTGTGACAGGCAGAACTACCGTAAGGTTTGCCCTGAAGGGCCCATAGGTGTCACAGCTGTACCAGACTCTACCAGGAGTGTGTGTGAGTGTGTGTGTGTGTGTGTGTGTGTGTGTGTGTGTGTGTGTGTGTGTGTGTGCATGTGTGTGTGTGTGTGTGTGTGTGTGTGTGTGTGTGTGTGTGTGTGTGTGTGTGTGTGTGTGTGTGTGTGTGTGTGTGTGTGTGTGTGTGTGTGTGTGTGTGTGTGCATGTGTGTGTGTGTGTGTGTGTGTGTGTGTGTGTGTGTGTGTGTGTGTGTGTGTGTGTGTGTGTGTGTATCAGAAACCATACTACTGCAGGGTATTAATTCAGATATGTTGTCTTTCCTTCACAGGTGAACACAGGGGTTGGTGTCCCTCCACCCTCACAACCTGATCTCAGTGTCTTAGCAGACTCCCATGATGATCGTGGTCATAGTGAGGCACAGGTGGGGTTGTTGATGCCTGAATCCGTGCCAATGTTTGGTATCCCACTTTCACCCACCATGTCCCTGCACACAGTCAGTATACCCACGCATAGCCAGTCCGCAGCAGCCACAGATAATGAACAGGTTAAGGGTGGTGGCATGGCACAGGCTAGTGTGTGGAGTATGGTGAGTATGAGAGTAAACACCAGCCATAGGCAGAGAGCAGGCAAGATCACACACAGGCAGATGGACAGGGTGCTCGACAGAGGACTACTGCCTATCAAGCCCCTGCCACGTGCCACAGCAGGTGTCACCAGATGCATGTTACGGTCCATCATGGATGCACAGGCGTGTACTGACTGCAACATCAGACAGATGCTTAGGGTCATGAATGCAGTGCTCCCTGCCATGCCTGATGACCTCCATGGCATTTGTGATGCCATACATCATCTTGCCGATGTCGTGGATAGACAGTGAGGTGAGACACTGTTACTGCTCGACCGTGCAATGTCTGTGCTTGAGCATGTGGTGGGAGTAGGGCATCAGCCAGGTGGACGTAGGTCAGCAACATGATCAGCTCTGAGCCCATGTGGCTGTGTACATTCACAGTCCTATTGTGGCAGTACCAACAGCACTACCAAGGGGAAGATGCTGTCCACACCACTCCAGAGCAGGCCATAGGCACATTGTCCTGGCCGGTCTCATCAGGGATGTGGATCCAGCAGACAGCAGTCACCATTAGGGAGTATTACTGCATCTGTCCTTGGGCCTGGCTGTGCCAGTGATACTCCTGGCAGAACCAGTTACCACATCCCTGCTGGGAGATGGTGAACTATACTTCCTGCCATGTAAGGTCTACGACTGTCCAACATAGCCTTGTGTCGGGCATCCACATTGCTTGATGGTATGCAGACAAACAATCATACATCACTATCACAGGCCAGTCACCACCAGACATGCACAGCTCCTCTGCACAGCCCAGTTGAACATCACCCCTTCAGACATACACACACACATGCTGTCAGCCATATGGCCCAGCTTAGGCCTCTGGAAATCCAACACCACACCCTGTGCATGTGATTATACTTCCGCTGCAACCCTGTTATCCATACCATTGATCCACGGACATGCTCATATGGGTTTGTGCACAGGGTAACTATAGTAGAGTGTACCAATGTCCTGCTGTGTACGGTGCTGTCTGCTGGCAGTAGTTATGAGTACACATTGAGGTGTGTGTACCTTGTTAGCCATGATGCACTATTGCTGTTAGTACTGCTGACTGACTGCAGTGTCACATACTGTAGTCTTGTGTTCCAGGTGTCTGTGTGTCTACAGACTGTGGGCCTGCTGACAGTAGCAATGACCTTTTCATAGCCAAGGTACAGCTGTATATGTACATGTTTACCAGGTGTGTTTACATGCAACAGTGTGTGAGTGAGGGGCAATTGTGGCAGACAGTGTGACCTTGCATACATACTCTTGACACAGCCACCTAGCCTTCATACATTTCACCTGAGTGTTCTCTAGGACCGCAGGCTCACACATACAGAGGAGGTTCCTTGAGTACTGGAACTAGGTCCCTCACAAGCTTAGCCATTACTTCAACTGCAGCAGATTCAGCTATCAGCACCTGTTGCCCTTGCCATTTCTGCCACATCCACTCAACCATCATACAGTTGATGAGGGTATGCCTGGTACTGTGTAAGACGGGTTTGGGGTATGTATTCCTGACACAGGTCAGCCTGTATTAGTCTAACCTGACAGTCACCAACATGTGTGTCTGCCACCTCATATGCATATCTGGAATCTCATGCTGGTAGTGCACAAATAGTCATAGTCCCATACATGGGGCAGCTGGTGAAGGACTGAGCACAGCCTCTACCTGCACAGTCTTATGAATGATAGCGCTAGATACATAATACAGATAGCACAGCTGTACTGTAGTGTGGCAGTGTCTGCCACTACTGTTGAAGTGGATGACAATTGCGGGGGCTGTTAGGATTGCCAATGGTGGCTTCAGAGGGGTCTATATTATGTGATCGAAGAATCTCTTCTTTGAACACATAATAATTGACACATATACAGCGAATGCTGTAAACCACGAATGGCCACGTCCTAGAATTATTTCCCCCGGGAAAAAAATTCACGTGGCCATAAAATAAAAAAAAAACTTTAAAACACTAATCAAGTGTGAGGCTTCACCCCCCCACACCCCCCAATATGGGGGGCTGTGCCCCCACACCCCCCTAACTAAATATACCAACTCTGAGATTGCTCTACATTGAAAAAAGTGCGATTCCCGGTAATGGCCAACTAAATTGTTTCCCGAGGAAAACATTTGAGGATATGGCCATTCGTACTTTACAGCATTTGCTGTATATGTGTCGATTATTATGTGTTCAAAGAAGATATTCTTCAATCACATAATATAGACCTGGTTCAGAGGCCCTTGTCATGTTAGAGCCATCTGACTCACACACACACACACACACACACACACACACACACACACACACACACACACACACACACACACACACACATGCACAATGCTGTATGGGGACATGCATTGAGACACACATGCATATGGAGGTGACACTTATCACAGTAGATGACCTATCCATCTATTAATGTACAATACACAGTGATACTACCATTGCACCACAGTGGCTTGGTGTTAGAAGCTGTGTAACTGTGCTTGTACCGTGGATGACATCCATATGGGATGACACTAGGTTGGCAATGGGGGAGTTCACATGGTGGAGGAGGCACACCAAATGGTATTGCCATCACATACACATATTGAAGACAGCCACATGAGCTGTGCATAAGACACACATACACAGTTGCAAATAGACATATTAGTAACCCTATGTATCCACTTGTATGTACTATAGTGCTGCGTATACTTGACATGCTCTACATAGATTATATGCCTGGTACAAAACACACAACCTGTTACAACAGGTAATCCTGCAAATCCCTACATGGATGGTGGGATAACTCACCAGATATAGGGATTGTTCTCATCTACTGCTCCTACAAACCTGCACAAGTGATAGAGTGACAGACTTTCTATCAGCATGATGTGTCAGTCAATTAGGATGTCTGATGCTGGCATGTGTGTCAGTACGATAACTGTGACACATTTGGCAATGATATCACAGGAATGCTCATTGTCAGGGGGTGCAGACCACATATAGTTTGCAAACATGTGGATATTCCATATACATTTGTACAGATGACTGGTATGGGCTGTATAGTGTTACATGGTGCATGGGAGGCAGCTGCCATTAACAGGGTCTTTAAAGTGATGTCATTGGTAGGGGGTCAACAGACCTTAAAATGGTATAACCTACACACACAAGAACCACAGGGGATATGTTTTACATACACTACTATAGCAGTCGGTATTGAAATTAGAACCCACACCTATTTAAGTATTTTCACTATAGTATTATGCAGTTATTGCACATGCCACAGAGCTTAGAGGACTGACAAGTGTATACAGGTACACCTAAGGTGAATGACATGAGCAGGCCTTGTAAAGAAGGGCAATGGGATGTGTACTGGGTGCTCAATGCCTTAAAATGGTATAACCCACACCCCCAGAGGATATGATTCACACACACACACACACACACACACACACACACACACACACACACACACACACACACACACACACACACACACACAGTTGCCAGTATTGAGTTTAGAACCCCTACCTATCCAGTTATGTGGACTACAGTGTTACCCAGCTACCACATGTGCCATGGAAGTTATAGCATTTAAAAGTGTCTCAAGATATGTCTAAGGTGATTACATCAAGAGCCATTGTAAAGTATGGAAATGGGAAATGTACTGGGTGGGAAGGGCATCCAAATACATTACTTTACAAACATACACACTTACAAACACCTTCTCACACACACACATTTGGCACAATTGAGTGTAGAACCATTGCTTATCTAGTTCTCTGTACTATACTGTTACTTATTTATTACACACACCATGGAGCTTATGGGGCTGAGTGCTGTCCAAAGTTACTTCTAAGGGCAATGACATCAGCAGGACTGCTAAAGTGGGGCATTGGGAAATGTACTGTGTGTGAATAGCCTAAAACCATTTCACCTACAAACAAACACACACACACACACACACACACACACACACACACACACACACACACACACACACACACACATACACATGCACACTTTCCAGGATTGAGATTAGAACCCCATACCTATCTAGTTATTTGTACTATAGTGTTATGCAGTTATTGCATGCACTTATAGGACTGACAGGAGTCCAATGGTACTTCTAATGTGAATGACAGCTGCAGATCTTATGAAGTAGGACACACACACACACACACACACACACACAGATAGGTGATATAATATTATAACCCCCACCTCAGTGCTATTACAGAATGGAGCTCACCTTCATGCTGGCACATGTGACTGGTTATGACCATTGTGCCACTGTCTGCAGCACAACATCACTCTATGCCATTCAAGGTATCCATGTGTCTGACTCATTATATGTGTGTCCATCTGTGTCTGTCTCTCTCTATCACTGTCTGTCTCTCTCTTCCCCACATCTTTGTGTGTGTATCCTTAACATATTGTTATCTGTTGCCCATATATATGTCTGTGTATCACATGCAACAGATGCAGATATATCACATATAGGACACTTACAGCTAGCTGAGGGTACTCCTGTCTGATTGGTGTGTGTAGGGTCAGTTAAGGTGGGCATAGCTGTCTGTATGCAAAGACATATATGCACAATACAGTTATATAGTCTGATGTGGGTTCCCACATGGCCTGTGATTCTCTAAGTGCAGGAGCATGCCCAGTGTGACCTTCTATAGTGAGAGTGGGACTCCATTCCAGAGATAGGTATACTGCAGTCCGGGGTTTTGTGTGCTACAGCCATACATCTCAAAAGTAAACAGGACTTTCCTAGCAGCACTGGGTTTGTTTTTGCAGACATTTTTTGACATATCTGAAGTTTGACACAGCAATGTATTGTGTCATTTCCTAGTGACAGACATCCTCAGATCATCACAGTGCTTTACCAGAGGAATACAAGATGTATGATGCACAGACCAATATTATTAGCCTGACTATACACATTCTTGACCAAAGCTGCCAGTTGAGAGGTGTAGCTACAGCAAGTTGACTGATGAAGCTGTGTAAACAGTCCAGCAACTTGGTGATATACTTGTTGGTGATCACCAGCTTGTGTGGTATTTGTCTTACCTTTAAAGTCATATCCTGTTGTGGCCATACCTCTCAACTGTACATCTTTTGGCAGACTGTCCAGGTGTTTGTCTAGAAGTTTCATCCAGTCTACATAAACCTGTGTTTTTATGGCAAGTTAATTGCATATAATTGAAGATTGACAACACAAAATAATGACAGACATTATTGTTTCAGACTTCATAACCTTTGGGCAATTGCTGCTAATGCAACACCCATTATCCTACCAGCTTTCTTAGTATGTAAGGGCAATATTTACAACATGTGCCTATCATTGTGCCTTTGTCCCACTTTTTATTTATGACCTTGTCCAGATGTCTTGCTGTTAGAGGTTGGGAGGTATGGGTGTGGGAATAGAATATATTATACTGTACAGAAATATCCATTATATGTGTATATTCTACATAGCACTGTGACTTCCAGGTATGCCAGTGGCAGGGCAGTACAAAGTAATGTGGTGAACCACTGACAGACAGTTGTGTATAGGCTGATAGTTGTAGGTTTGTGGAGTTCTCGTGATTTTGCTTCTGAGGTATCCATTGTTTGGGTTTTGTTTTGTTGTGGACCTCCACTTACATGGGTGTGTATTGTGTATTTGCAGGTGATGTTTACTGACCCATTACACTGCATGGCACCTATGTTACTGCACAATCTGTTCTGCTGTGGACATTCTCCATTTGTCTGGCCAGTGGTTCCCTTTCCCCTTATGTGCGTCTCTTTGTCTTTCTGTAGTCCAGTCACAGTCTTTGGCCATAGTGGTTGCTGTTATATATTTGTAATTCTAATGTGGGTGGAGTACATACCGTTACATTGCACACAGGGTTGTGGATGTCACACCTCTGAGTGTACCTCTTTAGCAGGTTGTCCATCGTTACACCACTCCATTTGCTGTGGTCCTTAGAATGTTTGTGTTGCTATATGATATTATGAGGCTACATGTGGGCCTAGCTGTCATATCATCACAGAATGACATCTGCATAGGCCCAAATATGACAGTCAGACTATGGCCCACACATATGGACAGGGTGTTAATAATGTTCTGCCAAACATAGATAGTTGGGGGACCGATTTGGTAATTGCTTATTTACTCTTATGGGTTTGACATTTGCTTCCCCATTGGCTGCCATTGCTGTTTTGACATAACCCTTTTTTGTTTTGCAAATAGTTGGCAGGCAGATGCAATGTTAGAACAAGAAGAACAGATATGCAAGGCATACTTGTGTTCCTTCTGTGACAACCTGTGTCATTTCAGGGATATGGCTGTTGGCCAGTGATATGTTGTCAGTACTGACACAGAAAGGTGGCAGCCTTTTATACACTGGCAGTACACTGACCTTCAGGTACCTGCTGTCTTACTAGGCACCATACCGCTCCACTGCTGAGAGCCAGACATCTGGACAAAGCTGTAAGTGATTGGGGACAGAGGCCTAAATATAGGGAACATTTTTAAGTACTGGCCTTACAAACACAGAAAAGTGATTTAATAACAGGTGTTGCATTAGCATGCATGTTTCTATAGGGCATGAAGTCTGAAACTATAGTCTGTCATTATTTTCTGGCCTTAGTCTTACGTGATTTGGCAGTGAATTGCCAGACAGCCACTATTTCATGTTATACAGACCATAATTATGATGCAAACCGCTGGACATTCTGCAATAGGTCTGTACAGTTGAGAGGTATGGTAGGCACTGTGAAGGTTACTCCAAGCTGTGTATTGTCCATATGTTTGGACCCCTGTCCATGATCTGTACAGCTTTCCTGCATTAACAGCTATTGACATCTAGACAGTGTGTACAACTCCTACTGTAGGTGTAGCTGACATCCAGAATACTTGGCACTGTAGTTCTTGGAACATGGTCCTGTCAAAGACAGCATTGTACTTAGACCACTATGACAAAACAGCTGGGAGTAAGTACTAGCCACATCTAGACAGTATTAACCAGACTCATACATAGCACATTGACCCCTGCATATTGTGGACATGCAACAAGTTATCATGTTGATTGGGACAGCCCCATTACTCTTAACCTGGAAACATCAAAAATCTGGACAAAGGCCCATGAAAAATAGGTACAAATCTGTACACTGATTAACATAAAATTTGCTTACATAATTATGTAACCCCACCCACTCCCGTGGAATTGTAGGATACCAACATTAAAACACAAACTGAAGAACAAACAACTATAATATGGCCCCAGACCCTGTAGTAAATGGTAACCTTTTTTTAAACATGTAGCAGTTTACTAATTTGCTAAAACGCCAAACATCTTAAGAGAAACAGGCCAAAGAGCTGGTGTGGGTAGGGAAATCAGAGTCTTGCTCATTTTATGTAAGGTACAAGGTTTGAATCTGCCTAACTCTAATCATTAAACACACACACACACACACACACACACACACACACACACACACACACACACACACACACACACACACACACACACACATTTCCAAGCGATGGCTGACAGAATTCTCCAGTTCCCCAAAGCTCTCTTATTTGGCATGGTGGTAATACTGCCACCATTTTAGATATGGCCAGAGACCATGTATGCCAGCTATCTACCCACTTTTGATGTAGCCAAATATAAATAGCAGCCTGGCTAATAATAATAATAATAACAACAATAATATCAATAAAAACAACAAAACTTCACTTCTTGGAAAATAAATACAATGAATAATTAAATAAGACATACCAGCTACGAGAACATAAAAGTGAATTCATAAAAAGTCAATTATTTAAACAGAAAATAAACCATTGTTGATAAAAAATTAAATATGCAGACTTCAAGACACTGCTCAAATAATATGAAAATAACAGTTTTACAGAGATAATATGTACATAAAAATCTAATATATAGCTAAGTAAGTGTCATAGTTGTTCTCTTAGTGAATAAATATTGGCTCTAACTATTCTAAATTAGAGAAACAAATACACACCAGGACAGCACTTATGTGGATATACTCAGGCCTCCAAGCTATGGCAAGACAAGACCAGGACAGTTCCCTGGTTTTAGTTCAAAATATATTCATCTCACTTCCTACTTCTGTTACCACACAAAACCATGTGCAATCAGATACATGATTTCCTTTCCCAGGTTAAAGTAGGTGCAATCACATATCAGACACATTAGTTCTTTAAAAAAAAAAAAAAAAAAAAAGAACAACCACATTCAGGAGCCAGGAAACTGCAGAATTTATTGTCTTCTGGTACCTCGGCTAAAGAAAACCTTCACAGGAATGATCTTTTCCCATACAGACGACCATCATAAAAAGGCTAATAGCAAACAAGACACGTATATTAAATGTTCACATATTAATAGATGATTCCTTTCACATTTCTGTCCATCTATCCTTTTGAAGTACATTGTGATTACATTTTCTATGGTCCTTGGTTTTCTTCTCTGTAATCCCTTGTGTGACCTAATGATATGTAAGCAATTAAGTCCTTCCTGAGAAACTGCAAGTTAAACTCATTTCAAATACAAGTTTCATGCCTTTTTTTCTTTTGCCTTTCATTTTTTTAACAGAGAAAATGTCACAGGTTACATACATGATTATGCATCAGGAAGTAAGCACATTGCAGATGATAGAGTTTAGTTATAACTCTACAGAGGTGCCAACACTCTGAAAAAAACCCACACCCATGCTTCACATTTTTAAACAGTATTTATATGCCGATAATAGGTGGAAATATGAATAAAACAGTTTAATCTGGAAATGCAGCTAGAGTCCTAATCATTATAAATCAACATTAATAATTTAAGACTGGAGACACACACACACACACACACACACACACACACACACACACACACACACACACCTGAAACAGCAGCAGTTAATCCATTCCAAATAACTGAAACAGCAGCAGTTAATCCAGCTCAATTCCAAATAACTGAAAAGGCAGCAGTTAATCCCGCTCTCCAGATAACTGAAATGGCTGATTCTGAATTTGCACAAACACCAGATAAATAAAGAGATAACTGAAACGGACGATTCCGTATGTGCTCAGCAGTTAATCTAGCTCTGCAGACTGCAGCGTTTAACTAAATAACTGAAATGGCTGATTCCAAATGTGCACACACACACACACACACACACACACACACACACACACACACACACACACACACACACACACACACACACACACACACACACACCATATAAATAAAGAAATAACTGAAATGGCTGATTCTAAATGTGCTCAGCAGTTAATCCAGATCTGCAGCATTTAAATAACTAAGTAAATAACTAAAATGGCCAATTCCAAATGCGCACACACACATACACACACACACACACACACACACACACACACACACACACACACACACACACACACACACACACACACAGACACACACACACCAGATAAATAAACAGATAACTGATCAATTCCGAATGTGATCAGCAATTAATCCAAATTTGCAGGAAGCATTTAAATAAATAACTGAAACAGTCGATTCTGAATGTATTCCCAAAACTTTCCAGCTAACTTGCCCAGCAGCATATAAAACTTGCACACTTGATAAAATAAAAATGAGCAACCAGCAGATAAAACACCCACCTAATAAGCAGGTAAAATAAAGAGATAACTGAAACGGCCAATGGTTAATCCAGTTCAGCAGCAGATAAAACTTTCCAGCTAACTTGTTGCATGCTTAACAAATGGACTTATGATAAAACAAATTAATTTCATACTGAAAGTTTTCTTACCTGGAGGCTGGGACATGATGGGGATGGACTCTACAAAACTTATGTACATCTGCTGCCATTGCTGTTTGCATTCCCTTATTTCCCTCTAGTCCAAAAGGCAGTAGCTGATGTCATCATCACACATGCCCATGTAGGCTGGTGATGGACGGTGACTGGTGACATCAGCCATAAATTTAAAGTGGTAAACTTGTTATACAAAAAAAAACCATGAAATTCGGAAATTAAGGGGGCCACTTGGACATTCATGGCACTCAAATATTTTGCCCTCAAAACTGGTAAATACAGATGAATTCAGTATGGCTGAGAGGTCTGGACATCCCTGGCAATGTGTGTTCTGCTGCTATTTCTCTGCAAACACACAACACTGCATTTCTATGAGAATATGGGGGGAAGGCACACCTGTCAACTATGCACATTTGCGCAGACTGTGCTAATATTTGCTTTATATTTTGGTTCTATTCAGCGTAGTATTGTGCCCTGTCTTGGAGACTAGAGGCATATCATTAAGGACCACAGGTCAGATTGTAATGACATAATTTGAGTTTCAGACTTTTTACCCTTCAGAGCCTTACTGCAACTGCAAGACTTGTTGTGCTATCACTTTGTAAGTCTGTAGGGGGTATTTCATCATTGTCACCATTTGTGGGCCTTTGCCAGACATTTCTGTATGGTTTTCTACAGCTGACTTTCTGAGTGAGGCTGATGGGTGAGTATGGGACCCCCCACACTAACATCAATGAATGTGACCTATGACCCCCCAGTTAGTTGGCCCCCCCATATACTGCAGTGGGATTCATCACCTTGGGTACTACTGCATAGTGTGGGGAAGCCAGTATTGTGCAAACATTCCCTGGTGTCCCACATAGCTGTCAGTTGTCTGCTGTTATCCCAGTAGGCCACCCCATTCCCTTGCATGCATGCAGCAATACCATAGATATGCTACCAGAACATACTAATCCATTCATTTATTGTTAAGAAGACTGACTTACCTTGTGCCTGCAGAAGTTGTGAGGATGGTGCTTGAGGGTTGCCTATGTCAGATGCATGCAGTACACTGCCAATACATGGTAAGTTACAGGTAGTGTGATGTGTGTCATCCATTTTACTGTGTGCGCGAGTCAGGGAGAGATGTCAGTCCCTGGGTCCCTACAGTGTCAGTGTATGTGTGCTATGCATTGCCACTTTCACAAGGCCAGGGCATACTGGGCATGCATCCTTCTGCCTACAGGGGCTGACTCAGGGGGTTCCTCCCCCCAAGTCCGTCTTTGCCTGTGGGGACCTTGGCAATGGCGGGGGGCTGTTTGGTCTTTCCCCATGCTATTCCTGCTGCAGCTGTTTCCACATGATCATACTGTGTAGAATGGCACATACTATGAACATGTGTGTGCATGTGGCTGGAGAGTACTGCAAGGCTCCACCAGATATGTCAAGGCAACGGAACCATGACTTGAGCATCACAAACACACACTCTATAATTATCCTGGTTTGTGTGTGTCCCTCATTATGGCATTCTTGGGTGGGTGCGTGTACATTTCAGATGAGTGTCATCATCCATGGCTCCAGTGCATAGCTAGCATCCCCCACAAGATGGGCATATGGGATGTCCCCCCTGGCAAATCCCAGATACAGCTGTGAGGAATGCCAGATGTGGGAGTCATGATAGCTTCCATGGCTGCCAGCATACATACATTAATGATAATGCCCTGGGCATTTATATGACCTGGCAGTTGATAGAGTGAAAGTCCTTCTGGTTTGAGTAGACCCTACCCTGTTCACTGGGTGGTGCTTTGATATGGATGTATGTGCAGTCTATGGGACCCAGTATCTCCAGGTAATTTGCTATATGGTGGAAGAGGCGCATATTGCTGGTCCTCTCCTCATCCAACTCAGTAGCAAACAGAAACCACAGCCAATACACTAAAGCTAACACATTTCCCTGTATCTCCATTTGACCTTACCCCAACTTAACTCCACCCCTATGTTAACTATAAACCAACAAACAAAATTAACCCCTACTTATCCCAGAAGCAAAATAAAATACTACAAAAACTACTTAAGCTCTACCTATACCTAACTCTAAAACTCTCTTGCTGTGGAGACATACACCCCAACCCAGGACCCGTTACTTCACTTCACCCAAACCTAACCCAACCAAACCCTATTTATAACAGACCAACCTCCTCTCTTCTGCTCTTAAACATTAATGTGTGAAGTATACTCAACAATGTTCAGGACCTCCATGCACTATTGGCTCCATTCTTGGTCCCTTACTATTCTCCATATTTACAAATCAGATAGCTGCCTCCTCTCCTTCTGCCTCTATAGTGCAATATGCTGATGACTTATCCAAGGCCTTTGACATGGTCAGCCACAGTATGCTTCTCAAAACTCTATCTACCCTCAACCTAAACTCCTTCACTATATCATGGTTCAGCAGCTATTTATCAAACCGACAGCAAGCAGTTCTATGGCAGGACCAGCTATCCTCCCTTCTACCTGTATCTATCAAGGCTCCATTCTTGGTCCCTTACTATTCTCCATATTTACAAATCAGATAGCTGCTTCCTCTCCTTCTGCCGCAATAGTGCAATATGCTGATGATACTATCACAATTTGTGCTGCCCCTACCTTAAGTAAGCTACAAACAATAACACAACACACCTTCACTCTGGCTGAAGCATGGTTTTCTACCATAAAACATTTACTCAATCCCAAAAAAAAAAATAATTCTCTTCAGCCCAGGTAGATCCCCTGCACTCAATAATGACTTCATTATTAACTCCAAGGACAATACCTCAATCACCCCAACAGCACAGACTAAACTTTTAGGAGTAGTAATCGATAACAAACTCAAATTTGATATACACATAGCCCAAACAATCAAAGAAGTTCACAAAAAGCTAGATCTCTTGTATAGGAATAAACTATTCATGACCAACTATACCAAAACCACTATTGCCAGAACCCACCTATTATCCACCCTGCTGTATGCCTCCCCAATCCTAACCAATCTTCGTCACAGTGAACAAAGCAAAATGACATCTTGCTACAACAAGATTGCCAAATTTGCCACAGGTGCCTCTAATAGAACCCACTACTGTCTTTCCCTCAGACAGCTTAACTGGCTTGAGCTGCCTCAATTACTTCTTACCACTCAACTCTCCACAGCCCACAAGCTATATTACCTCCCTAATAAACCCCCCATTTTACAAGACCTAATACAACCCTACACCACCACCCGAGTCTTAAGATCAACAGACCAAAATCACATAAATGTCATCAAACATAAGAATGAGACAGGCAAATTTCTTTTTGCCTGTTCTATAGCAAAAGTCTGGAACTCACTTCCAAAACACATAACTTCTACAAGTTCTGCTTCACAATTTAAAAAACTACTCAAAAACCTACTACATTAACAACTGGCTATGCCCATGTGACTTCCCAGGCTTATCCATTACATTTGCAGTGATACAATGATTCTACCAAGGATCACCTAATAGTTCCTAACCTCTGTATATTAATTCTTAACTATTCTGTTCTATTCTGTTGGTATCTACTTATACATCTCTGAAGACAGTTAAACATATTCCTACATACAACTGGTATACCTCTAGAATACAATAATTGTATCTATACATATATCTGTGAAGAAATATAAAAATTTCTTGTATAATATTGTATGCATTTAGAAGAAAGTGTTGTAATTCATAAAATGTTATTTGTTAGATTGTTTTTTAATTGGAGCTTTTCTCCCCGGGCCTCCGCTGAAAATGGGCCTGTGTCCAGTCGGACTTTCACGGTCAACAAATGGAAAACAAATAAAATAAAATAAATAAATAATAATAATAATTCTAATTCATGTTTTACTTTGAGCTGTCGTGCCCCATTTTCATTTTTGCAGAAATGTACTTTCTTAGTAACCGAATACATTTCTGCAACTGACACTGTTCTTGCCCGGATGTCTGCCTGCTTACTGAATCCCTAATTCACCTCATTTGCATGGTTTTCACCAGCAAATGAGGTAATTAGCATAATTCAGTGGTGTCCAATAAAATTGAATTAACGTTTAAAAAGAACAAGTTTGTTGGAGATGTAAACAGGAGCTTAATGCAGATTGGCAACACATGTTCTTGGATTATGTTGTATTTATACCTTACTGGAATAACATTAATCTGTTTTTACAGACTTTATTTGGAAACAATTTTGTTTTATCTAAGTCATTAATTAGTTTTAATACCCCTATTCCTGCCTGTGTTAAAAGAATGATCCATTTTATCAATTGCGAGGAAAGGTATAACTAAGAATTGGAAGAATGAAGCTACACCCTCTTTCAAAGAATTCAAAAATATTGCAACCGAAGTATGTCATCTGGAAATTATCACCATTAAATCAAGATCTACTAGAATCAGCTGCTACTATAATACATGGACAAATTTCAAGGAACTGCTATATTTATATCAATTGTAATGTATAGGAATTTTTTGAGAATTTTCATTGTTAGTATACACTTTTGTAAATAGTTGTTCTTGTTTGTTCTTATTCATATTGTTCTTTTTTTATGCTCATAACTTTCTAAATACAATTATTGTCACAATCAATTTGTTTAGCTAAAATCTAATAAAAACTTAAAAAAAGGCATTTCTTGTGTATTCTTATCACATGTAGTAGAATAATAGGTACATTCTTTTAAAATCATACTCTCTGTTCTGGTATCAAAATCCTGTTATTCAGCAACAGTTTGCAATCAAAATGTCAGTCACACATCGGCGACACCACTAACGCAAGCTCCAAACAGTGACTGTTGAAAATGTCGAACACTGTTTTTCCGAACCGCAAAATCTTGCCCCCTTGTTGACCCATGTTAGCACTTGTTTGTAGGTGTGGAACAGTCAAACTTGTTGACTTTTGGTGTTTTTCCAACATTCTGAGAAATCGGCATTATGGATTTCACTTAAAGGTGTTGACGAAATGCATTTGCCAATGGGTGGTAGAAATTTTGATAGTAAACCTTCTGCAACAATAGTAATAATAAGAAACACAATCTGTGTTACATTGCTTATTAATAATGCAGTGCCCGAACATTATTCAGGTCTAAAATTCCATGCAATTTTGCCCTCATCTCATTTTAAACCTGCCCCTTTCAAATATCTTAGTAAGTCTCACATCTTTCATATTTTGCATTTATTTATTTTTTAAAAATTGCCATTTTACCCAGAGCAAAATAATTAATCAATTTCAATTTGATAGCATTCTATGTCAAGCATTATTTCAAACTGCACTGCTAGCATTTAGAACATGCTCTTGCAAAACTTAACCTGCCCTTAACAGCTAAATGATGCACCTTATTTTATGTATTGGTTACCTTAAGGCTACTCAGACTTTAACACAGTTCTTTTCTGATTAAAACATTTTCCTGATGTTCTCTTAATAGCACCAATGCTACCTTGCATTGCATATGTCTAGGTAAACATCCTCTCATGCTGTGGCATTTTTTTATTCTGAGGCCAGTAATTTGGAATTCATTATCTTATTTCCTCCTGAGCCTTTTACTCAGCCTACTTGAAATATCTTTCAGAAATCGTAGTCATTTTAATATACTCCTTTTTGTAACTGAACCCAATGTAGCATCCACATTTTCCCAAGGCTCCACTGGCTGTAGGGCATAATTGGCTATTGCCCTGATACTCTGTCCACTCATGGCACAGCATGAGGTTACGCCTATGACAATGAAGGAAATATGCAGTAAGATGTAAATCGTCCATATGTTGCATATAATGAAAAATAAAATGTTGTCACTGGAGAAGCACCCCTGAACCATGGATGTAGGGAAATATGTCCACCACACCCTCTGCTCCTTACCTATGCTAACTATAAGATGACATTGTTTTGTAGAAGGGAAATAGTCTGATCCATATGTATTATGCTGCACAGAGAGTTGTAATGGTTTAATCTGTGTGAAGCAGTCAATGGACCTTAACCACTAACTGTGACAACTTGATTATAATAGGATCATAGGAGGTTACTAGACTACTGACCCTAAGGCCACTACAAGTTTAACCATTTTATACCCTTGTTTCCTTATGGATCAAGATATAAAGTCTATGTTTGTGCACAAATCTAACATCAGCACTGGCTGCACCTCTCTAAGTGGGACATAGGTGAACCCCCCCAGTATAAATGTATGGTTGCCCATCCAGTTGTCAAGGTTATGCTTAAATAAGCTCTGTTTTACATGAATTGGGAGTTTGTTCCAGAGAAGTGGCAACCTCTGGGAGACATACCTGTCTCTCTAGCATGTCCTGTTAATATTGCAGGCTAGGTCAAGATCCCCAGACTGAGTGAATCTTGTCCCACTGGATTTGCGGATGTGCAGCAGCTTCATTAAGTCAGGATGTGAGACTGCTCTGTAGGCCAGGTACAAGTCACCTTTAAGCAGTCTATACAATACTGGGTAAAGTGATAGGGCCTTCAGTCTGTCTGTGTAGGTCATGCATTGTAGGCTCTGAATTTTCTTGGTAGGAAACCTCTCCAGTTGCTGCAGATGTCTGGTGAGGTACATAGAGAAGGGAGCATTGTACTCTGCTATTGGTTTGATGAGAGCTGAGAACAGGGGAGTTATAACCTCCTTAGTTTTGGATGCTATACACTTGCTTATGAGGTGTGCAAAGTAGAAAGCCTTCCTTACTACTGTGGACACCTGATGATCAAAATTAAGGCTGCTATCAATTTCATTCCTGAATCTTTCACCACTGGGCTTGAACTTAGAGGGGTATTATTAATGTTGTAATCAGCAGGGGTTTCTCCTTTACCAAAGGGGATGATAATGCATTTTTTTTTGCATTTAGTTTAAGTCTGTGGCTTTGACACAAATCGTTTGTCTGTGTTAGCCAATTTTTTTAGTATGTTGCCATCTTTGGGGGATTCTATTATTGCACCTAGTTTGCACTCATCAGGAAATGTGGTAAACCATAGGACATCTATTTTCACCAGGACTTCTGAAAAATAGATACCAAACAGTAGGGGGCCTAGCACAAATCCCTGTGGAGCACCACTTGTTACAGGTCTGCTAGTAAGCTGGAATTCCCAATTTTGGCTGTATGTGTTCTGCTTGTGAGCCAGATGGCAAGACATCTAGTGAGATAAGAGTTAATATCCAGTTGGGTGAGTTTCTCAATGATGCCTGAGTCCAGGACTTTGGCAAAGGCCTTAGCTAGGTTATGATAGGCAGTGTAAACTGTTTTGCCTTAATCCAGGGCCTTGGTGACATTCTTGAAGAAGTCCACCAGGTTTAGCAGGCAAGATCTACCCTTAACAAAGTCAAACTGGATCGGATCAAGAGTTTAAAGGTCACCTATATCCTTGTTGATAAGGTCCATGATGAGTCTCTCCATGGCCTTGCAGATAAGTCTGGTTAGGATTATGGGTCCATTGTTCCCAGTGTCAGTTGAGGAACCCCCTTCTTGCAAGGGTATTATGGTTGCTGTTTTCCACCTATCTGGGACAAAACCAGTGCTCAGACTGAGACTGAAGAGTGTGATCAGTGGTTCCACTAACTACTGTTTGACACCATTTAATAAACAGCCTAGGATGTTTTCTGGTCCCATAGAGGATGTGTTTTTGGCCTCGGAGAGTGTAGTTATGACCTGCTCTCTGAAGATACTAGGCAGAGGACTGGTGACAGGTATGTTATGGGGTATGATTGATGGGGATGGGGGGGGTGAAATTTTCACCAAGCCTGTTCGCTACCAGGTTGACAATGTCTTCAGGTTCAGTATAAGTGTTACCATCCACAGCTAGTTAAACACAAAGCTGGGCTTTCCCTTTTAGATTTCAGATGTAGCTAAATAATGCTTTGTGATTTTTCTTAGTTAGGGATGCTAATTTAGTTTGGTAATTAGTTTTAGAGGACTTTACACTATATCTAATCTGCTTGTTTATGCTTTAGAGAGAGTTCTTCCTTTGCTGGGACCATTCCTTCTTGTTTTTTGATAACAGTTTCTTATTGTATACCCTATTTATGCTGGATGTCCACCAATGTAGCTTATTTTTTCATGAGGATCTTGATTTGATCCATTCTGCAACAGCTGAGTCTATACATTTATATAGGTGTTTATATAGGGCATTTATGTACACCTCAGTATAGTGGTCATTGCTGCTATTGTTGGCATGGGGGTCAGAAACTATTGCTGCCATCACTAAGAAAGCTATAGTTTGCTTTGGAGAAATGTTTTTGCTGCTGATGGTGAGTCAGGTACAACTGGTACTTCGAACGAGACCGATGTATGATCTGACTTTACCAGTGAGGGCCCCACACATGGGGTGGTGCAGTGATTTTATTTATTTATTTATTTATTTACATTTGTTGACTGGGAGTGTCTGACTGGATGTAGATCCATTTTCAGTGGAGGCCCGGGGAGAAAAGCTCCACAGTTAAAATATACAGACAGTAGTTACACTGGATTTACATAGTGATTAACAATTTGATTAACATAGCAATTAATTACAAACATAGTTACAGATGAAGAACATAGCACATCAGGAGACAACTAGAAGCTTTATCTGTGAAGTACATAGCAGACATTAGCAATTGTTACAATAAGAAGTTCCTGCTGTATAATAAGTAGTAGGCTTATGAGCATCCGAGCTTGCTATAATCAAGGTAGTTAGTGGGGTGGAAAGAAAGGCAGTAGTTGGATGGGGGGGTGATATTGGAGTGGGAGTTGCAAGGGCATAGTTAGCATGTTTTTAGGTGAGCTTTTAGTAAAGTTTTGAAGTGGGTGCATGATGGTACGGAGGTAATTGCGGGTGGGAGGGAGTTCCATAATTTGGCTATGGCTCAAGAGAATAGTGCTTCACTAGCAGAGTTATTGGCTTTGGTGATCTGCAAGTGATTTTTGTTGCTGGATCTTAGTGGTCTGGTGGTGCGATAGGGTTGGAGTAGATTCTGGAGAGATGGTACATTTAGTGGATGGTTTACTAGTTTGTGGGCAACGTGAGTTAATACCATTGAAGGAGGTGATGGAGTTCAAGCCAGCCCAGTTCAGCAAGTGTGAGACAGTGGTGACTATGGTAGGATGCCCCTATGGCGAATTTGGAGATTTTGTTGTAGCAGGACTCTAGCTTGTTTAGATTGCATTGCCTTAGGTTGGTATATATTGGAGAGGCATAAAGTAAGGTGGAGATAAGGTGGGAATTTGCTACTGAAATCTTTGCTGCTTTGGTGAGAAGTTTCTTATTTCTGTGTAACGCTCCTAGTTTTTTGTGGACTTTTTTATGGTCATGGATATGTGAATGTCACATTTTAGTTTATTGCCTATGTCCACTCCTAGCAATTTGGTGTGTTCTGTTGGGTGTATAGTGGTATTGTCTTTTGCTGTGATGTTAAAGTGAGAGTTGTTTTGAGTATGTTTGGTGGGTTGGAAGCTGAGTAGTTTAGTTTTGTTTGGGTTGAGTATTAATTGGGCATCGGATAACCAAATTTCAATGGAGGAAAAGGCTTCCTGTGTGACTTTTTGCAGTCTGGGTAGGGACTGGGCTGAG